>NW_009649568.1:987201-989944 GCF_000708025.1 Charadrius vociferus
GAAGTTGTAAGAACCTAAAGTTTTTAAAAATAAACTAGCCAATGCATATGAAATATTTTCATGCATCCCGTACATCTTCCTTTTGATATCTCTAGTATTTCTACATTTGCCATTAAGCATACACTGGAACTAGATGTATAAATTCTAAAAGCTGTCTCACCCACATTGGGACCACTCATCTCCTTCTGTCTCCAAGGACTTCTTTAGGCCTTTTAAAAGTAATATTGTGTTCACAGTTCATGAACAGGTAATCTCTGACCTCATCTTCACCTGACTCATTTCTTTCAAGGCTGAGTATTCCAATGGCTGACATATACCCTGCAATCCAAATCTCTAGTTATTATCCTGAATTTTTGGCTGACTTAAAATATATACTGATGGACCACTACTATTTAACCAAGAACTTCTTTTCAGTCTTTAATAATCTGCTGCCTCTCATTACTACTCATTAACACTTCTGTGCTCCACAGATTCAAGTATGTTTATGCCCTCATCCAAGTCGCAGATAGATGTTATTAATACTGTTGTAAAAGTGTGCTCATTGAATTTCTTATTGTAATGACGGAATCCTGTACATCATGTTAATTCTTCAAAGCATTCAAAAAGCTGGGTGTAACAGAGAACTTCAAAACATAGATCTGAGAGAGAGATGAGTTCTCTCCCCATAAGAGTCTCTAGTTATTGTTAGTTTAAATGTTCCCTGTTTGTGCTTTGCAAGTATGTGGTTACTGAGATTCCCCTTCAGCCCAGTGCACTGACGGAGATCACATATAAGGCATTCTTCAAATCTTAGTGAAAAGAGAGATTGAGATATGTCATTTTTTGACAACTTCATAATCCATCCAATGCTGAGATTCTTTCCAGATGAATTTTTATATATTTTATATTTCAAAAATATTTCTTATTGTATTTTCAATTCTTTGCTTTGCATTAGTTTCTCCTCAAAATAATTGCTAATTTTAGTTAGACTGTTTCCTTTTCTCAGCACTAGACATTTCATCAATGCATAATTCCTATAACATCACAGCTTTATTCAGAATATTTTATTTCATTCAAATGCAGTGAATGCGAGTTCTGAAAGTAGTCCCACTTTTATATGAACGTCCTACTGTGAAAATCTTTTCTTGTTACAGTCTTTTCTTCAGCCTAAATGTTAGCGGATGTATCTTGCACTGATTTCCGATGCTATAGTTGCTCTGTAGATAGCTTCCTTCTTGCCTGCTGGCTCAGAAGTGCCAGCAGCTACTTGCAGTCAGTAGAAAGATTGCCTTGGATTCAGATAAGCAATGTATCAGCCCCTTTGGACACTGTAGCTGTTGGACTCTGAATCCCCTTGCTTTCATTTCATTTATTAGCTATGGTGTAATGAATATGTTCCATAGGGTTGACTCTGACCATTACTTGCTTACAAATTTATAGTAGTAGCAACCCCCTGTTCAGAGCAGTGTGAATGCACTGCTGAAGGTAATAGTGGAGAAAAGGCAATGGGAATCAGAAAGTTTGAAATTTTAAAAGATACAATGATTGTTTGCATGAAAGAGCTTTGCAGATTTGTGCTGAAAAAGCACAATTTTTTTCTTCTTTGTTGCAAACAACATTTCCAGAAATGATGCAGACAGGCCTTTTAAATGAACTGATTTATCTCTTTTCTGCAAAGGCATCATCCCACAACACTAAAGAACCCCCACACACACACTCCCATCCCCCCCCTACTTTCTGTAAAAGCCCTGGGCATACAGACCTTAAGATAAAGAGATATTTGTTTATTCTACTGAATTACTGTGTGGCAGAAGTGACTCTCAGCATGATCCAGACCCTTCCTGTATATCATCACAGCTGCAGTGCATGCTTTACCCACACAGTCTCTCTGGGTCTTGGGCATCGTTGTGGTTCAGCTGGCACTTAGCCATGCTCATACAGTGAGAGAAGGCAGAGAAATCAGACTGTTCAATCAAAACAATGAATTATAATGGTTTGGGGTGGGTGCTGATATTGTGATTTCTGCCCGCTGTCATGAATGTCAAGGTGAGAACATAGATTTACACAATACTGAGTAGATGTTGTAATTCGGATAAAGTGAAATTTAAGAATTATTTGGGAAAGGAGACTTGATGCTTATCCCATTCACACCTGTACGCTTTAGGGAGGTCATTGGGCAGTGCTAACATAAAGAAGATCACAGATCAGATTTGGATTTGTTTTGCAAGTCCTACAATGTCAAATAACATAAACAATGTGGTTTAGGAATACCAAATTATTTTTATATTCCAAGCAGTTTTTCTTCCACATTGCCTTTGCACAACTTAATGAATTTCCAAAGAATACTTAATAGACTCTATTAGGTTTTGTTAAATTAATATTTTATTAATTTAAATTAATTATAGCTTGATATCAGCTAGTTGAAGCTGTTGCTGTGGTGTGATTGGTATTGAAAAGGAATTCTTGGTTACCTTAGGCAAGGAGAAGGAATATAGGTTTTCATCCCAGCCCAAACTCATCAACTATTGATAGCTCAGACTTAGACATTGGTACCTAAAATGGATGTTGATGTAGAAAAGCAGACTTAGAAGTTTTCAGACAAAGTGAGGAGACAAAAATCTTTCTTGAGTCCTCTGTCACACTTCTAGTCCACTGGGGCTTTTTAACCAAAACAGCTCCTATATTCTGTTATGTTTCAGATTAAAATAACCCTGAAGCGAAAGTACTGTAAGGAAACGATGTCTCTTTGTCAAAGACAGTTCCT
>NW_009649568.1:990437-1002815 GCF_000708025.1 Charadrius vociferus
TCCTCCGGTAGCTTCTATAGAAGCATGTTAATGGAAGCATTCCCTCAAGTATGAATGGGGTGGAAGAAAGCGCAGCAGGGAAGACAGCAGCGTTCACCTTCCCACCCTCCTCAGCCCCTCGGTCTCCATGTGCTCACCCACCCCCACAGACAGAAGAGCTCTCGGGGCCCATTTTACTTGGTGGATAAGAAGGTTGTTTCTCAGCAATGAAGCCAAACCCCAGTTTTTGCAGGGTTTTCATTTTCAACCTCCCAGCTGTTACTTTAACATTTTCTGTCTTTCATAAGTCGTAGACATTACTGAGAAGCTTCTTTTTGTCTTTGCTGGGTTAGGCTGTGGAAGCACCTGCCTGGGTGCAGAAACTTCCCTCATGACTCAGGAAGGGCCCCGACGCACAGGCACATCGTGCAGTTTCTCTCCCGTGCTACAGAGCGAAGGCTGCCACTGGGAGCAGCTGTACCTGAGCGGCAGTTCAATCTGGTCTGCTGGTTGGCTGCTGGCTGCTGCTGGGGGCTGCAGTAGCACCTCACTCTGCGGCTTCTCCCATGATGGGTTCAGAGATCCTTCTCAGGAAGACACCATCAGGTTGAGCTGCAGGTGGCCCCAGTTTGAGGTGTAATGGGAGGGAGAGGAGTTATCCTGGCAGGAATTGTAAAGAAGCGAGGTAGGAAGGAGAGGAGAGAGAAAAAAAGACCTGCTCTTGTGTCTTTTTGCAGATCTACACAGAGCTGGGAGCGAGCACTGCCAACGGTAGTGATACTTGCTGCAGCCAATGATGCCCAAGCAAAGAAATTTGGGAAACCTCTTTCCTAGCTTGTACCAGATGTGGAGGAATTCCGCCAGATGTGGAAGAATTTTGATTCCTTTTCAGCCTGAACAGACTCAATTCTGTATTTCCCATTTCCTTAAGGGAAATCAATTATGAGCTGCTCGGGAAAGAAACCACACTACACTCTTCATGGTGAAGCTGTTCCAATTTTCAGAAAAAAGATTGTAAGATTTGTTGGGCCACAGAGAAAAAGAGAATGACAGGAACATCATTATACAGCCTATTGGTTAGGCATTCCCATGACAGAAAAGAGATATAGGTTTTGGTCTCTGCTTCACAGAATATTACTGCATTACTCTAAAACAGATTAAAAAACAAATCTTGGAGGTGAATCAGTTGTTTCCAGTCAAGATGTTCAGAGCTTGAAAGTCTGAACCTAATAATGTACTGGGTTAATTGTTGATGTGGCAAGAACTGCTGAGATTTCTTTTCATGTTAGTATTTCAGGGTTGTCTTTAAGTCAGTAACACTTAAAGAGATATGGAACTACAGCAAAGGCACAAGACTGCTTTGAAAAATGTTTCCTGAGGAACTTCCTAAGGCTTGGCACAGTGCTCTGTTAGTTTTATAGTATTTCTTTCTGTAATACTTCTTTCTGTTTTCTTTCCAAAAAGATTATTTTCACTTTGTTTATCTGGCCTAGAATATTTCCTCACATAGAAATATTTACCTGTGCTTGGCAGCGCGTGAGCCTAACTTAGAGACTCTTGTAAGATGCATGACTTTCTCCACTGAGTATTTATGAAGTTGGGGAAGACTAGGGTTTCACACCGTCTAATTTAAGATTTCTACAATATCTCGATCTGTGCTAGCTTTCTAGACTCCGTTTATCATCAAGGAAGAGAAATGTCAGTATAAGAAATGATTTGATCTATTCTAAGTGACAGAAATGGAATCAGAGGAGCCACTGCCTAGAAGTAAATGCTTCTCTACGCTGACTGCGAATATTCCGTCTTCATGTAGACCAGTAACAAGGTATTGCCAAATAGCTGTGTTTATACACATGCATATCAGGCTTAGTTGCATGTCTGCTGTTGCACTGATTAGTTTCAAGGATCTTCTAAAATGTAAAACACAGTGAAAGAACTTAAATGGATTGGGAACTAGTTAATAACATATCACTATGCTTAATACAGTGCATGATGTTACCAATCAGGCAATCAGTTACTGATTATTGACTCTAAAATTAATGGAATGTCCACCGGTAAGATGGTTGCACAGAAATGGGCTGAATGTTGACTCTCATCTTTGGCTTCCTAAAATAGTCACTGGTCATGACATACATCTCTTTATTTGGGTTGCTAAAAATGTAAAAGGAACTCTCCTTTTAACTCTTGGCGGTCCACATATACCTTCTTTTGCAAGACACTGGGAAGAGTTTTTTGTTTCCAATACTGTATGAAAAGAGTGTGAGCTGAACATAAAACTAGAAACTTTATGACTGATATCTCCCTGGAACCGTTTCTTGTGTTTTCCCATTTGATTGGTAAGTATGTGGCCAGCCAGCAATGCTTCCAGTCAGGGGGAAGGGGAGAGGATAGAGTTACCAGTTTAATGAAAACCACAGCCTTGCACAGGAGCACATGCCAGCTTTCATTAGGAAAGGCAACAGCTCCCCAGGTACAGGAACTCATCAGAAACTGGGAGCCAGGAGGGGCTGCCTCTCGCAGAGTAAAGTGCTGTTAATCAGCAGTTCTCTGGGCAGCCTGCTTCGCTGTGCCCAGAGGAGTTCAGGAGGACTCTAACTCTTACCTGACTGTCTCTGCGCAAGACAGCAATTCTCTCTGACTTTCTTCAGACTTTTCTCTCCTCCTTAAAAAGGAGGAGACCTGGAAAGGTTTAAAATGGTTTTAAAGTAGTGGTATTGAATGCCACTCTACTTTGTATGTGTTGGAGGTCTGCAAGAGGCAAAGCTACAGGCATTTTAGGTCCTGATCTGGCTTTTAAAGTCCTGCTATGCTCTTGGTACGGACCAATGTTTGGTTGCAAATGGTTGGTTCCTTTCTGTGTCTAGCCCATGGGCTGAGGACATATGGAGAGTGTACATTCATTACGTTTTGAGGTTCTTTGGGCAGCTCAACAGCTTTGCATTGCATGTCCTGAGCTAGCTTTAAGAAGTCATCATGTGGCATGGTACTATGCAAAGATATTAATCGGGTTTCCAAAACCGAAGCAGCTGTGATAGGCACCCTAAATAATAAACCTTTCCTCTTCATAGGATTAACTTCTCTGTTAACGGTGCTGAGCTGCTACAGCTGCACTGTTTCCAATTGCAGACCTTGCAGCAGTCAGTGCAAACACGGCTATATGTGCACTGCGCTCCACTGCGTGCTACACGTGACCTTTTCACAGTTAGTGGTAAAAGGAAAGAAGGCAGAATAGCTGCTCTGAGCATTCAAATATTGCTTTCAAAGCTTCTGAAGACACAGCAGATTGTGTAACCAGTCATGGTGGGGTTTTTTTTGGTAAGCGTTTCCCGGTTGAAGTACCATCACCAAAGTGCTGAATGTGAGAATGATTTAAGATTCCAAACAGCAAACAAAGACATACAACAGCCTGAACCCATCTTACATTGAGTACATAAAGTAGCCCAAGCATCTGCATTCACACAAGGAAAGAGAGAAATGGAATCTCAGTAAGTGGATAATTTAAATGTACATCAAGAGGAGAGACAAAAAAAAAAAAAAGAAGGACTAAAACCTCCTTAGAGACAGATGCTGTAAATCAGAGTCCTTTTGATAGCATCAGTTCAATAACTACAACAACAAAAAAAGATTATTTTTTAATAACTTGGTCTCGAACTAGACCAGTACCTTGTAAAATCAAGAGAATGACTGACAGACATAAATACCTTTCAAAAGAGACAGGGTCTCTTTTTAATAATGCAAGTTTAACTAAATTATAAATAATTTCATGGTCTTTGCCCAGAGAAATCCCATGTTACAGACCTCACTGACAGTAGCCTGTAGCTCAACACCTATGATGCCAAAACAGCCGCTCAGATACAAGCTTTCCTTATTTTTTGTGTGCAACTTCCCCATCATTTTTCGCTGTCAGTTTAATTGCTTGGAGACCAGATTCCAGATCAGATAGACCCCACAGACAAGTACAGAGAAGCGATGCTGTTGCTGCAGGAATGGAAGTCATGGGAGCTTCTCACAAGAATTACTCCTCTTCTTTGGGATCACTTTAAAAGTTTGCTAGATTGCCTTCGGGCTTTATGTATGTTTTTTAGGGGACGTATATACCGTTGAAAGGAATCTTAACCTGATATATTGTTCAAGTCAGGGCAGCCACAACCTCTGTGCCCGATAAAGAGCAGGAATTCTTCCATTCACACAGCGTCCCATTACCAAAAGACATTGGGATTCTTTGCGCCTTTCACACATTCTCTGTGGTCACTGGTGACTGGATAAACAGGGTTTCTCCTCAGCCCAACATCATTCCCTGCAGCTCTTCTGCACTTGTTTATTGGCTATGTTAGGACTACCCATACAGGAGCCTCTGGCATCCTTTCTTGTTTCAGAAAACCAGCTGCAGAGGAGCTAACATTCACTCTTCCTTTTGGTTCATCCTTAAAATGCTGTCTGAGCTGTTCAGAAAAGAGAAAGGAGATGTGCAAAGGCAGTCCTTTCTGCAAGACTGCCGCCCCATTTGAGGAAAATAAGGGTGTGGGAGAGCATTTCCTTGTGCAGCGTTGCTGGGAAGACAGCAACATCTGTTAGTTGCGATATGCTATGAAGTATTAAACCAGGAAGTACAATTCTTTCTTGGTACATGCCTACCAGATGATGGTTTGATAGTAAAAATAACTGACAATAAGGCAGATAACAAATGAGCAATTTTACACACCCCAAGTATTAAAAAATCTTGAGAATACCTTAAAACACACAAGTGATTTTTTAAAAAATTACATTTTGAAGTGTTTGGGGGTTTTTTTTGTTACCTTTGCTCTTTATTTCTGTGTTGCTAGTTTGCATGATGGTCCTTTTTTTATTCTTGTTCTCAAAAAAGTGTAAGCTGGAAATTCTTTTTAAAGGAAAAACAAAATAGCTGATATATTCACACATTCTGATAATTCTGGCACCAAGGACTACTTGGAGGAATAAAAAGCAAACAAACAAACAAACAACCTGGCCAACCAACCAAAAAAAACAGGACTCCGTGAGACAATCAAGATACTAAGATTAGCAATTTTGACTGAGCTGCCTCAGCTTATATTTCTGGAACATTTTGCTGATTTAATGAAAGCATTGCCCAGCAGTAAAAGAAGAATGGAAGATTTTTAGCTAGCAGGTGTTTAAAATACCATGTCACTAATAAAATCTTTCTTACTACTCTCAACCAGTCCCTTTTTCCCCACCCTACACATGAGCTTGTGGCTTGCATACCTACGTAGTCAGTTTCTTTTCATAAGATGGGGATGCTATGCTAAGTAGGAGCACGTTTTCTGCAATGACAAACTTTGATCCTATTTTTGTTGTACACCCCAGATTAAATTCTCTATTTTCTGTCCTTAGTTGAGGACTGCAATAGTATGAGAATTCCCCAACTGAGTTGGTTTATTCAGCAATATTTAAACCCCCTTTGTATGTGTCTGTGTGAGAATGAGAATATTATGTGGAATACAACTGTTTACAAGTGCTTAAAGAAATTTAAAAAAAAGAAACATATTGAAGATGTCAAAAAGATGGTTTGGTCTCCTGAGGGTTTCTGCAGGGTTTCTGCTATTGTAAAATATGGTCTTAAAAAAAAAAGAAAAAAAAAAAAAAAAGAAAGAAAAAGCCACCCTGGAAATTTAGTGCCGTTGCCTGACTCGTATAGGAAAAAAAGATATAGTGAGGTTCTACATTCCCCCAGCCAGCACATGTTTCTGAGATGTTTCTAGTGGGTAATAGTTTGTTAGTGGGATGATGTATGTTACCTTGTGGAGGCAACAGTGTACTGTCATTTCTGCAGTTTGTCCAAAGAATTTTTGCCAACCATACTATTTTTCTGAACAGAGCACAGCTACCCATTCTGCTCTGACAGGGCAGGATATGCTGATATAAATCACACTGTAGTTCCTGAGCTCCGATGAATCTCATAAAATGAGAGGATAGTCTGCTGTAATTAAATTGTGGAGCAATCCCTGTAGAAAAACATGCTTCCCTTAAGGTATAATATGTTTTTAATAAAAAGGATAGATCTTGATGCAATGTATTCCATCCCAGCTGCCTGACAGTGCTTAGGTATGCAGGATGTTAAATCAAAACCTTGCAATAATAAAATTTGAATTCTGAGATGCTGTATTTCTTTTTGATGAGGAACTAATTGTACCATATCACTGACGTGCTGAAGAAATGTTGCTTAAAGATCAAGCTCCAAAATCAGTAAGCACTTTTTGAAGTTGAAGTTGCATACTTTCAACGATGAGAAGAGGACTTGTTTGCGATCTGTCAGTTATGTTATGTAGTGCTTTTCAAACCGCAGCCAACAGAAGTCCATTGAGGTAGCAACTGGAAATACATTGGTCCTTTCAGTTCTGATTGTTTTACTTAATAATTTTTAATTTTAATATACAGTATATGGAATTACTGAAGGTGACTGATATAAAATAGTTCTCATAAAGGAACTCAGCTAATTAAAAGATGTAGAAAATCTACATTCAAACAACCTAGCCAATATCTATCACCATCAGAGGCCTTCATTTCATGAAAAAGAAGCCCCTTCAGTGAAATTTCAGTAGCGGCTGTCTAAGTGGACTGTTTAATTTAACTGTCTTCTTTGGAGGTTCTTCGATTTTAATAATGAACGCTACGTTAACAGCTGGAAATGTGCGTGTGTGCACGTGCCTGCACCCACACACTTGAGAAAGCTTCACATAGGGAAGGGCCTGGCCTTTGCCACCTGGAAACAACACGTGGAATTACATACTTAAACAGGGCCCTCCTTTCTTGCATAAAGGCTCAAATAATTGTCACATTTGCAGCTGGGAAGGAATTTTCCATTTTGGCAGTTTGATAGACTTTTTTTTTTTTTTTTTCTCTCCCAGCAGGCTGAGTAAAAGGCTGATTCATTCTTATCTAACTTTTCTGAAATGTAAATTATATCAGGATACTTCACTCTGGCTTTGTATAAGGACATGTTTAAGAGACAGTACTGACTCATTGGTTCTTTGGTTGGCTGGCGAGTCTGCTAATTCATTATAAAATGGTAAGCCCAAGGGCAGAATGGGGCTGCCTATTTCCAGCTTTTCTAACCACTTTCTCTGCCTTTCTCCTGAGCATTTCCAGATGGAATAGGAAGGTCAGGAAAAAATAACAACCGTGTATTTCTCTCTTTAACATACCTACATGATCCCCCCATTACTATGGCGTCTGAGCAATTCCTATTCTCTAATACAGTTACCTTCACAAAACTTGAGCAGTGTGGAACATCCCTGTTGTCTGCATTTTACTGACAGGACTTGAGAACCAGGCTATATCTGTGTGCATATGGACAGATTTCTGCTAAGGCTGAGCAGGAGGGTGTTTTTTCCTAGCAGCTGCAACGTGGGTCTGTGTAGGGGAAGAATGGGATCCTTCCTCCATCCTGGACAGTTTATCAAACAGTTTCTTGTTTTGCTCAGTTATTTTCTTCGTCATTTGGTCAATTTTATCAGTTAGCTTTTCCACAGCTGCAACAGTGAAGGGACGAGAGAGAATGCCTTCATAGTGTCGTACTTTGTTAGCCATTTCATTTACACTTGGTGTATTGACATCATATCCTCCCCAGACCGTTGTTGACAATGTGTGGGAACACATTGATGGTGCACTTTGTACAAACTTTCTCAGCGTAGATCGTTTCATCAGGGTATACAATCACTTGCCCATCACTATAAATCATCTCTTGCACAGCTAGTTCTCTCGGGTACTTAATACCTTTTTCCAAGTGGTCCATTTGCTGGGACGGCATTCAATATCATCCTTAAAGGGATACCTGGGTTTTACGGCTGACACCAGTCGCCTCCAGAGACTGAGAGTTCTTATCTTTCTCCCAATCCCTTTATCGATACCTCCATCCCTGGTCAGGTTTCCCAATTGCCTAGCTTCTCTGCTGTCTAAGTCTATGGTATCAGCCCCACTACCCCAGCATCAGAGCAACCAGGAGATAAGTGTTTCACCTTCATGATGACTAAAGCCCTTCCTTACATTTCACAAATCCTTCACAGAGAATGATTTAAAAACTATCTCTACATCTGAGTCCTCCTGCGTTGATGTTGCCTGAGAAGGACCCTCTCCTGGATCTGTTTTAAAAGGTCTCTTTCCTTTGTCTGGTTTAGAAGGACCCTCTTCTGGATCTACTCTAGAAGGACCTTCTCCTGGTTCTCCATCAGAACACTCTCCCAGGCTATCTGGCTTGAGCTGCTCCTTGTCATAGGGGACAGGGGAAGGAACTGACCTCTTTTTCTGCTTCCTGGTCAGCGGGGCAACTTGTACCAGTTCTGATGAAGTCTGGGTAGCAGCAGTATTCCTTATAGGAGCAGCTGGAGTCTTGACGGTGCTTGTTGTCATGACTGGAGTAACTTTTGCCAGGACAGGCGGCAGTGGGGCCTGTGCCACTGCAGTGAGGGGAGGGGGCAGCTGGTGGAGCA
The DNA here is from genome assembly GCF_000708025.1 of Charadrius vociferus. Taxonomy (NCBI): domain Eukaryota; kingdom Metazoa; phylum Chordata; class Aves; order Charadriiformes; family Charadriidae; genus Charadrius; species Charadrius vociferus. The sequence goes on from NW_009649568.1 coordinate 998,882, forward strand.
CAGACGGTGGTGGTATAGCTCTCACTGGGATGGGCAGTGGTGGGTTAGTCCCTGCTGGTACAGGCTGGGGCATGGTTTTTACCGCTGGCTGCAGAGCGGAGGGTGCAGGCAGCGGTGGGGCCTTTACCACTGCAGGCTGGGGCACAGCTTTGGCCAGAACTGGCAGGGGGGAGGCCGGGGCTGCTACAGGCTGCGGCGTGGCTGCTGGGGTTTGAGTGACAGCGGCGCACGTGACCCTATAGCTACCCCTGCACTGATGTTTCATAAGGAACCAGCCCTGCAACGCATGTAGGAACACCGACAACAAAATCACGATCTTAAGAAAGTAACAATCCTTATCATCACAGCCCTGAAGGCTTTCATGCCCTGTCTCTGATGGTGTCACTTCAGTGTAATCATCAAAGGGCAAAGTAAACTTTCTCCAGGTAAAACTGAAAGTGTAATTAGTAACAGAATCCACCACGTGATGCCCAAGATATGCAGGTAGAGCCATTAGCCAACTAATCATGTTATACAGCTGAACTGCAAACCACACCAAAACAGCACATTTAAACCTTTGTCAAAAACCACGAAGAGTAAATAAACTACAACGCATTTGGCAGGTTAAACCGAGTTGACTAAATTAAATGCAAACAAAGCTCTCTAAAGACACAATATAACATTTCATTTAAGAATGATATGACGTGAGCTGTCTGTTCTAACCTCTGAGCAAGCTGGAATTCAAACTATTCAGGTAATCTATTACAGCTCTGGTTGAACCCTGCTCATGTCCCACGTTGGGTGCCAATTAAACTGTCGTGGTTTGGGCCGAACCAGCCACTGGGCACGTGACAGATTGTCCCCCTTACCCCTCTTCTAAGGGAGACACAGAGGAGGGAAAAAGAGACAAGTTTAGAAGGAACTAAACTACTTTAATGATATATTAACTGGGTTCTGGATCTGGATCTGGATCTGGATTCAAGATTGGGATCAAAGGCAGATGAACAGACAGAGTCCTCCTCAGATGTAGGCCATTGAAGAAAAAGCGCTGACCATTTGATGCCTCAGCTTTTATAGTGTGCATGAGGCAGATGGGATCGAATACCCTGTTAGTCAGCTTTGGGTCACCTGTCCTATCCGCTTCTCCCCGCAGGTGGGACCCATCTATGTTTTTCCACTTCTGACCCTCCAACAGGGCAAGTAACAAAGTTAGCTGGCCTTGGGTGTTATAGCAATAAGTATAAGCAAGAGCCTCTCTGCATACCATTCCTTGGCATCGGCTATAAACATAGGTCTTATCACTCTGAGAGCAAACAGTGTCTGCAAAATATGTTGTTAACTTCAGTATTTAGAAGTGGCCCAGCTAAAAGATAAAGTTATTGAACAAAATTGGTCATGTTTTACCTCAAAGCAGGACACACAGAAGTGTTTTGGTTAGAGCACTTGAATGGGAAATTCAGGCTGAAGGGGCTGAATTTTCACCATCTGTTTCCTCTAGGAGTGCTACAAAGGCAACACTGCTGGGCAGCTGGGCTGAACCAGGAGCGTGGACTTTGTCTCTCCTGGGGGAGGTGGCACAGGGTGCACCACATTATGAAAGATTTGGGATGCTAGGAAAAGATATTAAGCAAATGGTAACCTGGCATTATGACCCAATGAGGACCAGTGTCTCTCAGAAGTGTGTTTGAGGGTACGCTCCGTACTCGGGGGACTGCACCATAATTTTTCAATTTGAACACCATTAAGTGAAATGTATAAACTGATAAGATTGCAGTGCTGAGAAGCGGGGACAGCTCTGCATGAGTCTCTTTTGAATGAGGTAAAAATAGGCTGACTAGAATCAAAACTGAGTCAGGGGTGCATTATGAAGGCCTGCCTTCCACTTGGTTTCCTGTCAGCCTTCCTTGAGGCACAGATCAAAGAAGCAGGTGCTTTCACTTCATCATTGCTGTTGGTTTGTTTGTGTGGTTTTAAACAGGAATCTATATAGTCTTAAAGACAAAGCTGTAGTGCCATTCAGTGAAGATCAAAAATACCTCAAACAGCAAAAGGTCAAACCCACTTAGATACTGAACCACATCCAGTGGAATTTAGCAAAACTGCTTCTGAGCAATGCTTTGTGAATATTAATTCCTGCTTTGCCTTTTCTGTCTCTGGTTTTCCAGCTGATTGTAAGGACTGTACTCAAGCACTCCAGAGCCATGGGTGCCACTGAGCAATGGCAGTGTTTATGTACCAATATCCCAGGGACATTGTTCCATCAGGACTCATAATCAAAAGAAACAGAGGTTTTTTGGTGAATAAATGGATAAGGAAAACCAAAGTGTAGTCCAATGACTTGATAAATATCATTGTTTTGGGGTATTATTATGGACTCAATACTTTACACCATGATCAGAAGCACAGACTATGTCTGTTACCAAGATATTGTCTCTCAGCTGAGAGAAAAAGCTGTATTACAATAAAGGAATATTGAGTTCAGTCTCATCTTGCTTTTCAAAACATACTCATAGGCTAACCACCATATTCTGCTTGTTTGATTAGTTGCTTTCGATCTGCTCAATTTATTGTGGGTCATGTTTTCTTTAATTGTGCAGGGACCTAAAGTTACAGACATACCACTATGAGTTCATAAACCTTGAGGATTAAATCCCCATTGATACCAAGTCTCGAAAGCTACAGCATTCTTTATTCTTTTCTTGCATTGTTGTGCAGTTATCCTCTGAGCTGCTAAAGTGCCTCCAAAACTCATTGCAGCCATGTCTGCATTTTAATGACAGGTGAAATGATCCTTGCCTGGAGTTTGTTAAATACTTTGTCATCCTTTTGAATTAAAGGTGTTATAGAAATGTACGATCATTATGTGGTTTTAGATTCCCAAACACCGCCTACATGTATTTGAATATTGATAAACCCCTGGCTTAAAAGTGCTGTGATTGCAACTTCAGAAATTTCTTCTGTTCCAGTTTGTTTAACCAAAGCTTGTTTAACATTAAATATTTAGCAAATTTCTTTCTTCAGATCAGCATACTCATTAATAACTTAAAATATAAACTATCACACATTAAACATGCAAATCAGACATTTTATTCAAACTGGGTCCTCAGTCTCCTACACACAGTTATGATAAATAGCACCTTCTGCAGTGAGTCACAGCACTGTTTCTGTCAAAATTACTCCCTGAGCAACGAGCAAGGCAGAGAGAGACAGCAGAGTCTGGCTGTGTCTTTTGCCATTGCCGACTGCCTGTTACAACACACCTTTAAACTTTTGGCCTCTCTTTTCCTGTTACTATGCTCTGGCAATAAATTATATTTAACTCACTTCATGGTGTCTTTAGATGGGGACAGTGACGTAACTTTTTTTTAGTGTGGGGGTTTTGGCAGCTTGATCTGTGGCATGGTTACCAAATTATTGCCACAAAAGAGTTTGTCCATTTTAGGAATAGTGGAAGCTGAGGACCAGCCAGCCTGATCCAAGCTATAGTTTTGTGAGAGAAGGTGAGGCTGGAATATGTAGATCTCTGGCTCAACAGAATTTGTTTCATGATGCTGCCAGACTGCATACAGGTACATACGACAAGTTTATATCATATATTAGTCATTGGCACAATAAGAGACCCCGGAGCATTTATATACAGAAGACACTAACCTCATGTGGCACTTGGATGGGCCACAGTGAAATATAAGAAAAAAAAAAAAATCTACATGGATTTTTTTCTCTGGGTGAAGCATTTCCAATCAGTTTTTAAGAAGGTTTCCCACGGGAATTGTGAAGGATTGGTAAAGACTACAGGAACTATTGAACCCTTGGGGGGACTTGGACGCTGATGAAAATAGGAATATATGCTGAATGGCACTGACTTTGATATGAGCTACCATTTTGTATAAACAAAGTGGATAGTGGAAATAGTAAGTAATCCTATCCAAGCTTAAATGCTTAAATAAAAACTAAT
>NW_009649568.1:1002839-1010723 GCF_000708025.1 Charadrius vociferus
AGTTCATACAGCCCGCCAACTCAGCTTCTTTTGGCAAGGAAGGAAACTGAGGCAATGCATTACCCAGACCAAAAATGGGTAAACTCCTGTAGTCATACTGAGAGCATTTGTTATTTATCATACTAAGCCCTATCATAATGCCGAGTTTTCAGATCACATCACATCAGGATTTAACAGACGTGCTGCTCCTCTGCCTTCAGCACAGCCTTTCTGCTTTTGTGCACTGCCAGCATGCCAATAGTGAGCAACCAGAAATTTCTTACATTATATGACTTTAAAAAAATAATGAAGTAATTTCATACATATACTTTTTTACTTAAGATGAAACAATTATTTTTAAGAATTTTTAAACAGGAATTACCTTAAGAGACTAGGATGGTTTGAATATATAAGTATTTCATTCTGAAAATGACATGCTTTTAATATTTGTTTTGGTTGAGGCTCTGCTATTTGATAAAATCCTTATTTGCAGAAAAGAATTTCAGCAGCTTTAGCCAATGCTGTGTCATACCTCCTATTTCAAATTACATTTAAGCTTGTAGGGCCCAGGCTGTAAGACTGTGAGACAGAGGAAGACTCGTACAAAGAAGGAAAATGGATTGTGCTAGATTCTACCCAGGATTTTAATTCAGATGTATTTTCTTGGAATCAGTATTCTTATTTTGAGTCTGGCACGATATTGGTAAATAGCAGCCTCTAAATTCTGAAAACTGTACAGTCTGTAATATGGTGGCTTAGTTTCTATCCAAACTCTTTGTTTTAAACATATATAGGTCTCACCCAGCTATCCTCTTTTTCCTAGGTTTCATACCAGTGCTATTTATTAAAACAGAAAGGATCTGAACATTGCCCTTCAGCTTTCAGAGCATTTGGCTAAATGGCTATCACAGTACAGGTTGCCTTTTCTTTTAAATTATTTGTATTGCATCTAGTATAGAAGCTGTTTAGTGCACTACAGCCATGTGAAAACTGTTGTTTTCCTTAATTCTTTATTTTCCTTTCATCCTGACTGATTACCACCTCAGTCAGAATTTATCAGCACTGCTCTGTGCACTGGACTGTGTGACCTAAATTTTATGACCTTGCGTCCAAAATCTAATTTGGTACAAACTCATATTTCTCTGTTGATCTTTTAAAGACATTTTCCTCATTAGCATGGCAGGAAAGCATGTGGAAGCCAAGTGAAACAATATGCGATTTTGCATTAGACTCAAATTCCTTGCTGCAGTGCACTCAGCTAACCTTCTATTAAAATTGTATTTTCTCCCCATATCCTTGTTTTCTCTTTTGCAAACAAATAATCTATCAGTGCTAAGGAGTTATTTATTTTGTCTGTCTTTGATTATTCCTGTTAGCTACCAGCCTTCAATTTGGCCGTTTTTCTGTGGCTACTCAGGTAACCACAGTGCTATCAAAGCCTTTCCAGTACATTAAAAATCCCCAGCAACTGTGTTTCCACTGCAAGGCTATCTTTATTTAAAATTGTAACATTAACAAGAAATTATATAGAAGAAGAAAATAAGTCTAACCTTCAGCATAATGTTAACTTCTGGACAGTAAATTGTTATTATGGACAAGGAGTAGCAAATACTTCTAACATCTATGACAATGAGAGGTCATGAAAGAGAAATAGGAGGTATGGACAATTAAATGACAAGGCTCTAATGCCATAAAGAAGTTCCTGCAGAAATCAAATAAGTGATTCCAAGTAGCAGGTTTTTTTCATTTCCCACAAGACTTCTACCAGAATTTAGATTATTTTAATAAATAATAAGGCATTTATATATCCATTCTTAGGCAAAGAAAGGTATTTCTATGTATCTGTCAATGCAATTTTATTTGATCATGTCACTTCCTAATAGACACACAAATTCTTACGGGTCACTTGCAAAGTTGCATAACAAATTTCCCTCCAGAAATAGCTAGGATCATCAGCTGAATGACTTTAGGTACAAATTTATGGTTTTTAACAATCATAACATTTTCTAAACCACATCCAGTGATGAAAAATAGGTTTTGTAATCAATATATGTAGAAAAATCACCACAGTAAAAGCTCAAAATAAAGCAAAAAAGATCATCTAAAGGATTTTACTATGATACACGGCAACAGCTTAGGCTGATACATTTTTGGTTTTACTTGTTGGTCAATTTACTGGTTGTATTTAAAGTTCATATAAATGACACAACACCTTCAAAAACACTGAACTAGGAAAAAGGTGTTGCTTCCTAGTCTTGTGTTTTTCTCTAATATATTGTCTGACCCTTGAATATAACACCTAAGCTGGATCTAAGTTGTTTTCCTGCTCAGTATGCCACAGTTACCATAAGGAGACCACTCTACTTGTTCTATGGTGTGTAATACACTGCATATTAAGTGAGTAGCTGGAGAAATGATTAGTATTAGATCTATTTGGGAGAAGGGAGGGGAACACACCGATGATGAAAGTGCCTGATGTTTACACAGTTCCATGTTTTCTGTTACTAAGAATTAGCAGATCCTGACCCTCTGTATGAGATAATGTGGTCCTTTTCTGGTCAGTACAAGAGAAGAGGAATTTTATGGAGTTATAAAGTTAGGAAATCCTAAAGCACAAGCCTTTTTTCCCCTTTGTTTACTGCTATTAAAATATGTCTAGCTTTACTAGCTTCAGATAAACTGTTCACTGTTCACAGTTTATTCAGCATATAATAATGCACTTGATTAGGTACTTAACCTCCTGTTAAATTCATTGACTCTTGCTGAGTTAAGGAGGGTTGACTTGTGTGCATGCTGAACTGGATACCTTTGTTGTGTGTTTTTTTTTCTACCAGCTGAGAAGCTCAGCATCCCAAGGTTTCCTGCTGTCTCTCATAGGTGACAAAAACTCTGTCAAAAGTGTCCTGGGAGGCCCCAGTTCCCACCACCTCTCTCCTCTACAAATCACCCTCAAGTATCTTGCCAACAGGAGCATGCCAGCAACCAGTATATATCCCCACAGTGGTCAAATGCAAAAAAACTGGTTTAGCTGAAACACACTGAGATCATAATTCAAAGATCCATGGCATCGTTTCAGTCTCAAGAATGCAAATACCTTGGTTTTGAAATAATTACATACAGAAGCATTCAAAGCACAAATAATAACGAGACAATACGCAATGTTTGCTATGGCAACATGAGTTCTAAAGCCAGCAATACAGTAATGATGCCTCTGAAGAGAAAAATGTGGAATTGCTCTGGAAGGCAGATTGGAGACAGCTGGTGAATGCCAAAGTAAAAAGGTAGTGCAAATCCATATAGACAGCTCTTGTAATGTTGGGGTAAGGTAAACTGAAATCATCATGTGGCCACATTACAGAAGCTACTGCTGCGTTTGGTTATATTTATACTGCTATAGTCCTCCATCCGAGGAAATAATCCTGACTCTAGAGAAAATGGTGAGAAAGGCTTGCATCCTCACTATTTAAGGGTGTCTCAGCACTGCTTAGCACTGGATCCAGACCTCCCCTGGGCTGTACCGTTGCACCTTAAATAAGGTTATTTGTATGTGTGTGGTTTCTTGCCTAATTCAAAATACCTGAAATAATGTTAAAGCAGCCTATAAAAGAAGTATTTTTCTTGTAGCATGAGAGCCAAGGGTCTGCATTGCATGCTTTGCAACACAGCAGAAAATCATATAGAGAGATTTTAGGATGTAGATGCTGAGGTGGTATTGGAGGATTGCACACGGTGAGGAGAACCAAAGCAGCACAGTGTTATCCACAATGTCATAAAGACAACTGTCCCTGGAGTAAAGTACTTGGAACAACTCGGTTTTGGTTTGGTGGAAACTAGTTGGTTGACTTCAAAAAGAAACATAGAATTGAATTAACTTGTATACAGTTTGAACAAGCAGGGTACCAGAACTTAGGGCTGAACTGTGAAGTTGATAACAAAGAAGACAAACCCTTTATCCTATTTGCTTCTGTGTTCAGTCATTAAAACAAAGCATTTTGATGCTTATATACAAAATTCAGTCTAAGTGTTACATTCCTAGGAGGAACCATTTGCATTTTTTTTATCAGCCTGTGTAGAAATCAAAGGCCAAAGTACATCAGAAGCTTCTGATTTATCTTTTATAACCTCTAGGCCACGGTATCTTGAGTGAAAACAACAAAGTATTTCAAAATCAGCTAACATCAGATCAGGACTTTGTGTTGCAAAAGAGGTAGTTGAACGAGTCAGATTATTCTGATAGCTGAATGATCACAACCTCTCTCGTGTTGACTAGTGTTGCGTTTCAGTAAGACTTGAAAAAGTATTGTCAGAACCCATCTGCTACCACAGATAATGTGGTTAACAGGTTGACTGCAATTAAAGAAACAGAGCTGTCCTCTCATATTAGATGTTTTACATACTTGCAGTTCAGTCACTGAAAAGGGCCTAAATGTGCACCAGGTGAACAGTGTTTTGCATCATTTTTCCAAAGCACCCACACAGCAAGTACTGTGCTGGAAAAAAAGCAGATCCTGCTGGCTGTTTCCCAATGTAAATTAATAACAGATGTTCCAACAAAGTTATGACATGTTATCTAGATAGATAGAGCAACATCAGCTATTAGTGCCACGTTATTGTCAAAACAGGTCTGGAGAAATGGATAAGACCTCATGACTTCTTTGAAGGTGATTTGACAGCAGTTGAAGGTGTCATCAAGATGCGAGACCCGGCGCAAACTGTCATTACAGTTCTTTGTGACAAAGACATGCCTACGGTTTCAGGGGTCCATCCATGTTATGAAAATTAACAAGCCTGGATTGGCACCTTATTGATAACAGCAATGAAAACTTCAGCGAATGAAAACTAAGCCAGATATTGTGAGGTTTATTGTTTTATTTCTTTGGGGACACACACACATACACACACAGAGGGTGGTGATGGGGAGGAAAAGACATTCATTTTTTGCAAGGAGCTGTGTATTGGTTTCCCGATGCAAGATCTGTTCCCATGCAGAAGCCCAGCAAATTAAGATTTATGATAGATCCTGTAATTCTAGGTCTATGTTATTGCATGGGCAAAGAGAGATACTTGTAGGGGGTAACAGCATTTCTGATAAACCTTTAGAAGGCAAATCCTTGCAATTTACTCCCAACCTGTGAAGTCCTCAAGTGCAAGGATTCCCACATATATGCTTGAGAAGATATTAGTGGGTGTTCTGGTATAAGTCAAGAGGGTATTAAATACGCTCATGTATGAGATTACCAACTGAAAATTGAAGACAGTGAAATGCTATTCCCCCATGTGGTTGAAGCTGTGCAAAACCAGGTATTCATTACTGTCAGCACTAGAAAAGGAATACCCTACATGTTCCAGCAATTTCAAGTAGTTAGTGAAAGAATCTGCTCAGCTGCTGGTGATATTATCAGTGTTCAGAAGTCTGCCCCTCTGGGGAGTATGTCAATCAACTCATTATCATTAAAAAAAGGAGTAGAGATAAAAGTTTAAAATGTCTATTCTGCTACCCTGAATTTACAGTGGTTTTGACATGCTCGTCCGTTAAAAACAATTAATCTGCTTTTGTCAGAGCTGATTTAATTTTGAAACAGTTGCAAATAGCTTGTTTTCTATAATGGTACATACCTTAAGCAAAGTATTGCAATATGTATAATATTGTTGGGGATGTTTTTTTCCATTCCTGTTTACTAATTACCTTAAATAAGCTGCAAAATTCACAACAGTTTGGGAAGACTGTGACTGTTTTTAAAATGGGCTGTTTGAAGCACAGTTAAGAGATGTGACAGTTGATACAAAATGTCATGAAGAAGAGGAAAAGGCTGATGATTACCAAAAGCAAGAAATAAGAATATGTGGTATATCTATGTGTATGTGTATGTTTCATGAAAGCTTTGCTTGATAAACTTTCAAGACGAGCTATAAAACTCCAAGATTAGGTTACTTTTAAATGCGATAGCTGAGATCAAAGAGAAAATCACAATGTTAAATATACAAAAGCACTCATATCTCTAGAATACATTACTCAGTCATGGTAAGCAACCCACTTTAGATTTCATGATTACTTGAAAAACACTTTGCGGCTTACACTCTGCAGACATAGCACTTAAGATATGCTGTCATTCATGTATTGTAGGAAACAAGCTAGGAATTGCATAAAAATCGTACATCTATTGCATAGGAGATCAGCTAGAAAGCTTAACAGTAAAGATTGCATTAAGATGTCAAAAGCAGCTATGTTCAAGGATCCTTTGCAGGTTTTTTTCAACTTCACAAAATAGACATATGATGGTCATTGGCCTTAATCTTTCAACAACTCACTTCTTCGGGGACAGAAATAGTGTTAAACAAATGAGAAGGAGTAAAAGTTGTATGAGCAGAGGTTTTCCAATTCTGAGACACAGAAGATAATGTGTGCTCTGCTAGGTTAATGCCCTTGGTCAGGGACAGGAGGCATTGCAAAGGCTTTTAATCAACATCCCCAGAGCACTTGTTATAACAGCACATAACCAAAAGTACAGAGAAAGTTCCTATTTGTACCTTTCTCCATATGAAGGAACACTTAGAGAAATGAAAATAATAAGAATGAAAAAAACAACCAAAAATAGGTCTTTTTCCCCATGGCAATAATTGTAATTGTGAGTGTTTAGTGACTTAAACACACTAAATGGATGCTTCGTAAGAGTTGATGATCCCCTTGAAGATTATGTCTACATAACTACCTTTGCAAGAGCAGAGAGTGGGAGAAAAAAACACCCTATTTTGTATAGTCAATGTTTAGGAATAACTGCACTGATGGAGAGAGAAGTAGTGTCATAGGGACAGCAACCAGTCATCTGTTCTTAGCATTTATATAGCACTTCACAGGCTTAATGCGTTAAAGACTGAACAATCTGTATTTATAAAACTGGTTTTAACTCCCCATGGGGCTTCTGTCTAGTGTTAATACATGCTATTTTTGTTGTTGTTCCTATGTTTTGGTTTGTTTGCAGGTTTGGGGTTTTTTCCCCGATCTGCAAAATTACAGCCTCTTCAACAGACAACCATAGATAATTACTTTGATCAATTTTACCAGAAAAAGTATTGTTTGATGATCTCATCTCTGAGTAGTCATCTATGGAGACATATCAACTGTTTCTTGTTGATGGAAATTGCAGTCTGTTGTTCCTTTCTTTCTGCCTTCTGAGGTCTATCAACAATCTTCTCTCACCATTTCACATCTCAGTGGTAACTTGTGATGGGTTTGGAGCTCCTTGGTAAGGGTGATGTGACAGATTTGGAGCTATTCAGGAGTAATTTATTAGTTCAGCCAGGAGACTGGTACCTTTTCCGCTTCATAAAAAAGTTTAACTTCAGCTTCTCCTTATAGGAGGCGCTGTAATGGTTCATGACTCTCGATATCATTTCTGTATACAACTGGCACGTCTGTTTTCAGTCTGGTGCTTGCTTTTCTCATCCACAGCACTGAGAGGCTTTCTCAGTGGAGCATATAAATCAGTCTGCTTTTTTACTGCATATCCCATCTCTTACTACTTCGTTATTTATAAAATTATGAGCATTCACTAGTATTTTTAAGACCGTAATCTGAAAAATTCTTTATGTTTGAATTGCGTGTTGATTTTAACCCCAGAGTGGCAAAACGTATGCTGCTGTTCCCTTTGTCTCTACTGATGACAGGCTTATGAACGGGTACCCACAGTCATCCTAAGTATGGCAATTCTTTTTTTGTTTTCATTCTTTTCTTTCCTTAATCTTGGTTACTGCTGTTTCTTTCTCCATTTGCTGGAGCTGATTTTATTTCTCTTTGCCTTTTTCTTCCCTGTCCTCCTCCAACTTCTCATCCTAAATATCGTATATGGCAAATTCCTTTTCTCATCTAACAGCTCTTCTTCCTCAGCCTTGCCTTGCAAACACTCT
>NW_009649568.1:1010745-1028199 GCF_000708025.1 Charadrius vociferus
TGTCTTGGCTCAGAGGCAATCAGTGAATCATGCCCAGTATCTCCTCCAGTATTCCTTTGGTGTATTTGACTATCAGCTGCATCTCCAGACTTGAGAAATTCTCTTCCATGAAGTCCATTAATGAAAAGTTCACAGAGGAGCAGGATATTTCTGTTTGTGTATCCTGTCATGCTCCAGAAGATCATCTTTCTTTGCTGAATCACGGCCTTAAGAGCAATGAACACTTTCTAGACCTTGTCAGAGGGTTAAGACATCTAAGGCAAATGTCAATGTAAAATTTCCTCTTCACATAGGTTTCAACTCAATTTTTGGTACCACACACTATGTAGTACCAGTCCCAAGACTTTACACCTCTGTGTTTAAGGAGTGCATCTGTGGATAGCGATGCCTTAATTTCTACAGAGGGATACTTTGGTTTAAATCTCTTGAAAACTACAAAGTAAACTACACAGCATGGAACAGTCCATTCCTGGCAAACTGTTTCCTTCTAGATTAAAAGCCACCTTGTGTTTTTGCAGCACATCCTGGAGAAGGTGTTTTCCCCAACAGGGAGTGGGTGTTGGGGTTTTAAAGCTATTTTCACTTATGGCAATCTGAAGCCAACTATTGTGCTTCAAACCATGACTATATACCTCCATTTTGGCTTGGGGAATGGCATTCTCCTTCAGTTTTGAACTATTGCTCCTCTTTCCAGTGCTGGGATTGCACAGGCTGCATACGTTTCAAATAGGTTTGTATTTATGTGGCTAACTTGAGACAAAAAGGATGCTTTGGCAGGTATCTCTCTTTAAAAACAGGAGTACTGCTGCAAACAGCACCCGTACTGAAAACCCAGGACTTCAGGTAGTGGAAGGGCATGTAATCATTCAGTATTTTGCAAGTTTGAAAACTGCTGGAGTTTGCATGCTGCAGAGAGAGCTTTTCAAAGGTATTGAGCACTGAACTAGCTCAGCTCCCTCAGCTGCTGAGAGCTCTTTTCCATTCATTTGCAGCAGTGCTCAGTCAATACAGAGTGCCTTTGAAAGTATCATCCATTCCACGCTTACTACCAATTTCACGGCTCCAGAATTTCTTTTTTCCCGTTTGTGTTTTCTAGTACATTGTGGTAGGTGTTTCTCTTCTTCAATGCCTTACTTAATAAAGATGTTGTTCAGAGTTAATACCTTGTTTTATGATGGCTGGAGTCAGTTTTTCCACATATGAGGACTTTCTGGACTGATTGGGTTTATGACACTATCTGTTTTGCCTTTGATGTTTTGGGGGTTTTGAGGTTTTCTTGGGTTTGTGTGTGGGATTTTCAGCATTAGTATCTTGTTGCTACTCTGCTTTATGTTTGCCTCTGACTTGCTGATTTCTATTGAAGAGATATCTATAAAGACATAAGTTCTTTTGAGATGTCTGTGAAAACTCAGATAACCCAGAATTTAAAATTAGGCAAATTATTTCTATATACTATTACATAGTTTTTGCATGTACAAAGGTAAAAAACTTTTTGTGGCAGGTTGAAGATAACAAGCCCTCACATAAGTGTCTGCATGTAATATAGCAGCAAATTACTTTGATTTATTGCACTCTAATTGTATAGAAAGCCCATGAATTGATATGTCATACGCTCAAAGTAATATAATTTAACTAGAACAATTATGTAGCTAAGTAGAATTAGAACTTGATTGCCAGTCTATAATAACCTCTCCTAGCAGAAAAATTTCTTATTTATCCTTTTTTTTTAGCAATAATGAAAGTTAAGATGGTGTCTTCACACTTCAGAAGGGAAGGCAGAAGAAAGAAAGATGAAAGCAAGATGGAGATTGGAACAGAACCAATCTGGTTTTATCCAGTGCTGTTTCTTTTCTCTGTATGTACAGGCAGATAAAAAAGAAACCCACACAACCCCCCCAAAAAATTTAAAAAAAAAAAAGTCTTTTTTTCACAATATTCTAGTTCAAGCCCTTGTTCAAGCCCCTATTCTAGTTCAAGCCATCTAGTTCAAGATGGAATCGAATTCTAACCTTGTCCCTCCAAAATCCTCTGCTGTAACCTGAATGGATAATTCACCTCATGTGCCATTTTAATGCAAGGCTACACTTAATATGTCCTGGCAGCTGCACGAGCTAATGCTGAAGAATCAAGTGTGTGGTGGTGGGAAAAATTTATTGTGCAAAACTTGTTACCATTTTACTTAAAACTGCAGGTCATTTATGTACTTTGTGTCTGAGGAGAAAAGGCAAAACAGCATTTTATATCAACGAGAGACTTTTACAAGCTGTACTGTCAAGTTTCACTAGCAATCAAGCTTGATCTTGATTGGTAAATCTGTGTTTTATGTACCAACACTGAAAGGAAGTGAACCTCAAGAAAAGCAGTAAGGCTAAAATAGGAGACTGATAGACAGGAGTCCATAAGGTCCCTTACCTTACTGTGACATTAACTTCTGTGACTTCTGTGACTGTGCCTCTGAGGCTAATTTCTGATTTGTGGTGTGCTGCTGCGTTGAGGGAAAACAGGTTGCAATTATTCACAGCTACCTCACAGAATACTCATTTAACAGTTTTTGAAAGCTGTAGAGTCCCTACTGATACGTCAGATACATCCTACAGGATCAATTGTTCGGCGGGTATTGTGACTTGTGGAGTCCCTCAGCAGGCCTTGATACTTCTGCCAGGGGAGAAAGGACTGGGTGTGATGCAGTCTGAAATGCAACGTCCTTGATTATATGTCTTATGTTGCAAAGGAATGTGTTTCACCTTCTACTTAGGGTAAGGAGTCAGGGAGCAAGTTTTTTTTTCTTGTGAAACAGGGAGGCGTACTGGTTATTGCATCCCACCACCCACAAATGCAAGAGTCCAGCATCTTTCTCGGTATCAGCAAAATGAATGTAAGAGATGTCTTCTGCCAATACATTCCCACTGAGCCAGTAGGGTAGGAAGGAAACAATTAACTGACATGTACTGCCAATAATAGCTGCTCTAGGCAGCACATTAAGCAGTGCATTAATTGAAGTATTAATTGATTTATAAACACCAACTTCCTGATTAGCTTGATTATTGCCATCGTACTGGGATGAGGAGGATGGTGGGGGGGCTGAATAAGCCTTAGTGACAGTGTAATTAAACATTTCTTTTGTTGTATGCTCCATGACATTCACTAAGACAGTGTAGATATGATGCATTTTTCTCTGCTTGATTAATGAGCTGGATTCATTTCAGCAAACTTTGCAATTCTCAGAGTTGCATAAGAGTTTTCTGAACTACAACTTATATAAAAAAAAGGCAGTTTAGTGAAATGAACAATGAAAAGGTACGGGGCTTTGGAAGACAGAGAAGGGTTAAGAAGTAGATATTTGACTGTAATAAAGTGTGTAAGGAAAGTTGATCTGCTCACTGCCATATCTGGACCTTAGAAGACAGTCTATCTGATGAGGGGCTTTCCAGATCCATTTTCTGACACAAACTTTAAGCTTCAGATAGTCACAAGGAACTGAATTGTGACTTTGTGTTACTCAGCCAAGCAAATAGATTAACGGTGCAGCTCTCCTCCACTATTGACTCTTCTTTTGCTTACAGAGAAGGTGCTGCCCCTCCATACTCTGGGTATTTCCACTGGCAATAGGCAAAGGGAAAGCCACAAGAAACAGGGAGGCTGTGCATCTCTGTCCTGGTTTGGGGTAAAACAGAACCAATTTTCTGCTCAGTAATTTTTCTTTGCAGCTAAGCCACTTCTAACTAACTGAATTCTCTGAAATTGACAGCATATTGAGGAGACACTGCTCACTTTCAGAGAGATAAGACCTGATTATTTATAATTATGCCGAGGCATGGTATGCAGAGAGGCTCCTGGTTATACTTATTTCTATAACACCCAAGGCCAGCTAATTTGGTTATTTGCCCCGTTGGAGGGTTGGAAGTGGAAAGGCATAGAGGGGTCCCACCTGTGGGGAGGAGTGGACAGTACAGGTGACCCAAAACTGACCAACAGGGTATTCCATCCCATCTGCCTCATGCTCAGTATAAAAGCTGAGGAATCAAAGCGTCAGTCCTCTTTCTTCAATGGCCAGCATCTGAGAAGGACTCTGTTTGTCTGCCTTTGATTCTGATCCATGTGTTCATGAATCCAGATCCAAAATCCAGTTCCCATCCATTACTGAGTCCAGTCTGGGACTTTCCCAGAGCCAGCTGGTGATTTGATTGTCATCCTGGGAGCTCGATACTGGTTTTGTATATATTTCATTATTTTCTTTTTATTTTATTATTAATATTTCATTAAAGTAGTTTAGTTCCTTCTAAACTTGTAAGTCTCTTTGTCTCTCTCCCCCCCTCCTTGGAGAGAGTGGTGGGAAAGAGCAGCTGTCATTCATCTCAATGTCCAGTCCGGCCCAAACCACAACAATCCCTGATCAGTCCTTCCCTGAAGCTGGGTACAGGGGGGACTGCAAGACTATAAATTTCACCCTTCAAGGGCCACAGAAAAGGGTGTGTGTGAGACAACTCAACTACATGTTTCTTCTCAACAGGGATTGTACCTAAAGCTTTGGACTGACCCAGGCTTCCTGTCTTTCTCTGCAGCATTGTTTGCTCACCTCCCCTCTGCAGCCTCTTCCTCCCTGTCTATCTATGCAGCCTGCTGCTCTCTTTTCAGTGGATCAGCTGGATCTCTGACTCATTCCATACCTCATACTGGAACTCAGAACAATATTTAATCCCTTGACATCCCCCTCAAGTTGTTAATGGACTCCGTTTCTTCTCCTTTTGCCCTCTCATCACAGCGGGGGCAGAGAGGCATCTCTGGGGTCCATCAACGTTTTGCTCAGTCAGTTGATTGGGCATTGCCTCCGTGTCAGCAGCAGGCATTAGCAGAGAATCAGGAGTGTAGGGAGCAAATCTATTCTAGCTTTGAAGTGGTGCAATGTTGCAGTTTAAAACACAGATGCTGCCCAGTGCGTAGATAGGGTGTCATGGAATCATTGCTAAGTGGGTGCCATGGGAAATCAGAAAAAAATATATACACATGCATCCCCCTCCCCCACATACTATTTCAAATATCCCATTGATTGTTTTTAAGATGGAAGGGTTTGTCATTGCCTGAAGCACAATGATGGAAAGAACGAGAAACTGCAGTGGAAATACAGAATAATAACACTCATGCAAAAATCCCTTATTCCAAGATTTTTCTTTGCTTATCTTTTCGGTTAGATGTCTTACACTAATGTGTAGCAGTTCAAGATATGTGCAAACTTCACAGAAATAAAGTTCTAGTGATCATGCTCTGTATTTGTTACAAGTCAAATACATTGCCCATACCAGTGAGGTTTCATTCTCATAGACATTGACATATTCTTCCCCTATGTACTAATGCTTGAGGGCAGCTTAGTGGTCAGGGCATGAAACTGGTGCATCTGGACTTAATCTTTCTGAGTTGTGAGACTATATTAATATTTGGGTAGTAACAGAAGTTACTAAATCTAATTGTACCTTGGGAAATGCAGCAGACATTTTGTAATCTAGGTACAAATCTGGTGAAAAGAATGCCTTAATATTAACGAGGAGAGTAAAAAGCAACTAGGAGCAAAAGTCCCATTAGTTTCAGTGGAATTCATGTTGCTGGAATCTCTTAGATATTCTTGAAAATTCCTTTCTGGATTGGCTAGAAATGTTGGAAGACGAACATGAGAGATGTTTCTGCTAAATAACTCCCCAGAGTTTGTCTTTCCCCATTGACAATGAGTAGTCTTTTGCTGCTTGGGTCATTGGCGCTGTCTGAATAATTTGAGGCAAGAAACAGAATAACTTCAGTAATGTTTGTCTTTTATTTACTTTTATAGAATCTGACCCAAAGGAACATCAGCTGATGTAAGAGTCTGTTTCTTCTTTAACAGCAATGCCATTAGCAGCCTGCTGGTGGAAGAAGGGATCTGGATACAGAGGCAGTGAGGTTGGGAACTGAGGTTCAGAGGCTAATGCCATGGTCCAGCTTCAAATGAAAGCACGGGGATGATTCTGTGCTCTGTTTGTCATTTTGCTCACTTTCAAATCTGGGCTATTTTTCCTACATGCTCTTTACTTCTGTTTTTACATTAGTAAAAAAACAATAGCTCAAGACAATACAACCATCTGGGCTCTTAGCAAATGCACTCTGACCCCCTTATATTACACATGAATAAAACACAGAACAAGTTTCATGTAACTCAATACCTTACATGAGCGCATCTCATCTCTAGACAGTTAATTTCTATCTCTGCTATTATTAAGACAGCTCTTCTGGCTAGTCCTTTTCTACAAGAGTCCTTTCCTGTGATACATGGTAACTCTCTTCTCCAATTGCACACAAAGTTTGTGGTTGAACACAAGTTTATTCTTTACAAATGCACAGAAGATAATATTAAGTTTAATCCTCTCAGATTTTACCACATACTCTTTTTGTCCTAAATGATGCAGAGGTACTGAATTCAGGCCTTCAATACAACTAGAATAGCTTACATTGTATTACTACTAATCATCTGTTAATACATTGTTTGATTGATAGCGTCGCTTTAGAGAGGCACGCTTTTTCACTGTGGAGATGTGTGCAAAATCTGACCAGAAGCTAGGGACAGGTACTGTGTATTAGCTGTTATTACACACGTGTATCAGTGTTGCCGAGTATTGTTCATCTATGTCTCTTAAATGGAATGATTAACATGTATTACTGCTACCTTCTACAAATAGCAAGGCAACAGCAACAGACACTATATATGCTTAGTAGGGAGTAACATGCCTAAACTGGTGCCTTTTAGTGTTTTAGTTATTTACCTACCTGCTGCTGCTCTGCACTTGCCATAATATCAGGAGCCAGGTCTATCCACTCTGGAAAACTGTTTGAATAATGCAGAGTCTTTTGAATTTGATGTGATAGCGATCACAAAACCTGTTTTAACTTGCTCAGCAGATGATCTCATATGATGCAAAATGTTATTTCTGAAGATGTGGATTGTGACTGTTCATTACTTTCAGTGGAGTGAGAATGAGCAGATTAAAGACTGTCAGGTACTCAGAGATGATGGAAATGGGGTAAGTGTCTCAGATATTTCTGGAAAAGTGTCACAGATTTCTCCTGTGCTACTGGAGGGTAGCATCAATGGCATGCATTGGCATCCAGTCTGTAAGTCCATTTGAGCCACAAAAGAGTTATTGTGATTCTGAGGGGCTGAAGGTGGAGTGGGACGAGGGTTTATGGTTGGGGTCTGGCTTTCACTGATAGCTCTGTTACTGGTAACACCCCTCTTGGGTTTCCTGGTATTCTGTGATTTCTTATTGCGTGGTAGAACGGTTGCACACCAGAGCTGTCCTGTTCTCTTAATAAACAGCAACATTGTTGATATTTCAGGGGAATAAAAAATAATAGTGATTCTTCATCCCACCAGACATATAAAGATTTTTTCTGATTCTATCTAGGTTGCAGTAATACCTGGAATCTCCACTTGCAAATCAGGCATTGTCCTGAGCTGCCATGAGTGGAAGGCAGCCCTCCTGCCAAATACTATGGGCTGAAAATGTTGGCCTTGCAGCCATCAGAGCAGGATTGTCACAGAGGGTGGTTCCCACTGTCATTAGTGACAATAATAAGGGCATAAGATTGGCATGAGGAGAGGGACTCTTGTGACAGCAATTAGAGGCAAATAATAACTGTAATTACAATTGAAATTATACATGAGGTTCTCTAGACTAAATGGGCATTAGATCAGGTACTCTTTGAGACGTAAATAGGAAAGACTGAAGAACATGACTGATGTTTTACCTGTTTTTGTCTCATTTTGCTTCCTCTAAATCATCACCATCGTTACGCTCACATATATGCTCCGGTCATGGAAATGTCTGAAAGCAGGAAGATTCTTGAGGGTTCAATTGGTGTGATGAAAAGTGCAGAAGCTTGTGCTGGCAGGTTAAATTTTCATTCTCTTGGCTAGTGATGCAGTATTGGAGAATGAAAAAATGTCAATTTAGGACATATAGCTCCAAATACTCTTCTGTAAGTCTGGATAAAACAATCTAATAAAATTACTGCTAACACAATGAACTCTGGTTTAGATTAGCGTTCACAGAAAATGTGTTGAACTTTTTTTTTTTTTGGTCCATAAGCAAGGCATTTTGATTTCATATTTAATAATCGCTAATAGCCTCTTTTTTAAGGTCTGCTAAACTAACAGTATGGGGTAGCCACCATCTTAACTTGATTTACGGTCTATAGATGACCAAACAAAGACTTGTAAAACTACTTTGCACTAAAGAATAGTCACAAACCCCTCTTTTCCATCAGAATGAATTTTGTTAGTCTGAAGATTTTAGTAGAAAAAAATCTCGGTATCATGATCATCAGATAATAAATTATCTGCAACCTTTCCCAGTCTGCAATCAATATGTTATTCGCTATTTATTTCCCAATTTTAATCAAATCTAAAGACAGAAAACTCAGAAAAGCCAACCCAGGACAAAACTGATGATAACAATGACATTTATTGACATTTCTGAGGCACAAGGAGATTTAAATGAAGTTAAAATACCTTTCAGCAAATGACAAGGGGTGTAATGAAAACCCAGTGAACACAATAAAATATGCACTGCCAGCTGCATGCAGGTCAAAGATGGAATTTACATAAAAGCAAGATAACTTTGCTTTGGCATCAGTTTATCCTGCTGCTAGACAGCTGCCTGGTTGTTGCAAGCCACAGCAATAACATCACAATGCCCAGGCCACGTATCCTTACTTTTGATTAAATAAAAGAGAAGGAAACTGTAAGGAAGTGATGAGAGGCAGAGACAATCCAGCAGCTAAAACACAAAGACCTTTAGGTACTCTTTTAGTCATTTATGACATATATATATTTAATTGGATTTCTATTTGCCAACTGATAGATTTCTTTATTTACATCTCTGATTCTGGTGGTTACGTGTGTTTTAACATCCCACATGTTTGGCCCTTGCATTCCTGATACATTTTGTCATGTCCCACCAGGTCTTCTGCATGTACAGCTGTTATTGAGCCCAGTTTCAACTGAGGAGTCTTGTTTTTCCCAGTCTCACCAGGGACAATGCTATTTGACATTACTCTTCTCAGTATAAGACCCTCAAAATGTCAAAAATGTTCCCTCCTAGCTGTCACTTATCATTTTTATGATCACTTTGGCTCTAACCTGCAGCAACAGAGGGGACTGGATAAAAAAACCCCAACCTTTGAGGTAAATTCTTGTAGCAGATGACTGAAGATATCATAGTACCTTTACGCTGATTCTTTGTATGGCTGAGTAAATAAAAGCCTTGCTGAAATCTACTTGAAGTGGCATATTCAGCCCCTCCAAAAATCCAGACCTTACTTGTCTCTGTAAGCCACAGTTCTGGAAATACGGCTTGCGAACATCTGTAATCTAAAGGCCTTGTTGGGCTGCAGTTTCAGTTCATTCATTAGACCAATTTCATGCTGCTATTAAAAAAAAATCTCTGGCTGAAGACAAAATCAGGCAGTATGAGGAGACAATGGTGAACTGTTGTTACTAGTGTAGCTGAAAGCAGAGAAGGTAGCAGTCAACTCATGGAGCTTGTTGAGATTAAGTCATGGGAGAGGAAAACAAATGAAGTGTTGACTATGTTTATCTATCTATCTATCCATCCATCCATCTATCTATCTACCTACCTACCTACCTACCTACCTATAAATACAGGTAGAGAGCACCCATGAGATCCTGCGGACCATGTGAAACACTCGGAATATTTAGCACAGCATTGCTGACTTCCATAGCAGCTATCTCTGCAGCAGCTGTGTGGACACAAAATAGGTGGGAGAGTAGGCTTGCAACACTTTCAGCTGTTTGAGAGGCCGTTTTCAGAGAGCAGAGTTGTGCACGAACAAGTATACTAGAAGTTCACAAAACTCAAGTTTCAGTTTATAGACTCTTCAGAAGAGGTACTGTCATGTGTTCTCCTGGCACCTAAAGGTCTTAATCCTAGAACACAAATAGTAATTTAGCAGTGTGGAGGGGTGGAGAGGAATACTTGATCATGGCTTGTATGAGGGTCTGTCATACAACCATGGGAGATGTTTAAGCAAAATGTTTTTTGGAAGCAGCAGGAGAGTCCAAAACTCAAAGCAGCATTTAAATGGAACCAGGTAGGGTGGATTTTGCAAGGATATTCGTATACCTGCAAATTGTACATCATAAGACTCTGTCAAAAATTGCAATGCTATTGAAGCACTGCACAATAATTACTATTCTGTTACAGTCCCTCCAAACTCCTTTTAATGGCTCTGAAATAGAACTGTAAGTCCAATGAGAAGTTTAAAAAAATTTGGGGTAACTTCAATTTTCATGGTCCTATCATGGATGAAAAAAGAGATTTAGGTTTTATTTAGAAGTGTAGTGGTGTTTAGAACTGAGGCACTCAATTGCAGACCTGGATTTCACACTGCTGCATACTGTACAACCACTAAAATAAAAGCAGGTCCTTGTCTGATCTGTAAATTCAAAATCCCGCAAAAGTAGAGGCAATGCTATAAGATTATATTGGTAGCTGATGCATTCAGTGGACTTTTTGCATATTGGATCAGGTCCTTGGTAAATACATACAGCCACTGTATATTGTTTATAATTCTTTGTACTGTAAATAACTGGGATACTGAGTCTTATGCTGTTAGTATTCATTTTGTATGAGATGGCATATGTATAATTATTCCTTTGCAATACCACAAAGCAGAAAAAAATATACAATGAAGCAAAATTTTATTTACCTTTTTTCCTAGGCTGGCATAAGATGTGTGATATAGTCATTTAAAAGGTATGTTTTTAGTATTCTTCCATGCAGAGAAATGAAGCAAACTAATGTGATATAAATGACAGCTTTTGAAGGGGTACTTCCATTTACTTAATTCTGCCTTTTTACTCTTTCTTATTGAATAGCTGACAACTTGCTTTTAAAGCTGTTACTTTGCATGAATTGTGTAAATACCTTTTGTATTCTGGGCATCTGCTGAAATATTTTTACAGTTAGGCAGCTGAAAGTGTTAGCTTGTCTTTTATTATAGGTTGGATTCTTGCATTTGTCTTTGCTACTTCATGCTCTCTTGTGATCTCTTTGTGTCCTGATAAGGTGGAAATCACAATCAAATAAAATTTAGATTGATTTTATATTTATACTTATCATCCTACATCGTACAATTTGTCGAGAGAGGAGCTGCTGCTGTACCTACTAAAGTCATTATACCATAGCTCCATTGTGCTGTTTTATGAGACCATAATCTGTTTCCTTATGAAGGAACTAGATTAGTGCCTCATAAAAAAGGCAAAAGCACCACTATTACTGTTCTACAAGTTTTTATGCGTTGCTGAATTTTATCTTTATTATTATTGTTGTTTTACCGTTAGTATGGCCTAGTGAAGCTGTGGTTAGAAGTGGGATTTCTTCGTCTAAAAGAAAAGCAAGCCCACTATCTTGACAGAAATGTAACTCCCTTTGACAGGAGCAGGAGCTTTGTCTGTGGGTTTTGGAGAGGATACGTGTCCAGGCTTACGTATGTGTCCATGATGCTGTTGATGGTGATATGTGAAGTGTGAGGCTAAATAAATTTGCAAGTCTGACTTTTTAAGTAGGGTGAAATAGTTGACATCAAAACTGTTGAAGTAAGTGATAAAAAGGAGAGATGTATCTCAACGTTTAGTTATTTAAATACCTGTAGCAATATTTGAATACTTAAAGAACTCTTGCAGAGCCCCTTACTTGTCACTTTTGATACACAAATTTATTGGCACATACCAGCACTTTCAAAACTAGAAGCATTTTTTAGTATCTCCATTTCTGGATGACAGTTATGACACCAACGGGCATTAGCATGCTGAGCTTGTGACAAAAGGCAGGTATTTTGCTTCTAATTGTGGGCAATCTGGCAGAATTATACCCATTTAATCTGTGTGGGAATTCCTTAAGGAAATGGAGGATGTCTTGTCTGTTTATTTACATATGTGTTTATTGCTCTGGGAAAGTTATGTACAGTCTTTATTTTCCTCTCAGTGCACCCTCAATTTTAGAAGAGCGGGATAATCATAAGGACAGTGGTCCTCAAGTTTTAATGAGCACTTCTGCAGATGCAGAATGATATGAATTAAAAGGAAGGGAAATCCTTGGAGTGAGAGGGCAGGCAATTTGCCTGCCACTGCAGCTGTTGAGGGAGAAAGGAACTCGCTTTGGGGGACAGAGCTGTATTTTCTGGTGGGCATCTAGTCAGGGGAAGAGCTGAAACCAAAGCATTTTGGGGGCAGGTGGCTATGTCCCTGCCCCTTGCTCTGGGCACTTTGCCTCTGTCAGGACACAGAGCTCAGGGCTGACCTCTGCAAAGGCTTTTAGACGCAAGGACCTGTGACACCCCACAGTAAATCATTATGCCACCTGGCTGAGTGAAACCCAATGAATTAATTTATTTCTTTGTAGCTATTTGCTAACTAACTTGAACCTTTTAGTTACCTTTTGGTGCTGCAATTTCTGAATACCCCACCACTCAAGGATTTAAAGTTCATTTTTCTTCTGTTGTATCTGGTGCTTTATACTGAGTATAAATTATAATTGCAGAAACAAATAAGAATATTTGTTTTGACATCACTTTTAATATGTTTTTGCAGAGTGACTCCTGAGTCCCCATTCAGCAAAATGCATCCTTTCAGGTAGGATTATTTGCTTTTCCTTAACCTGTCAGACAGAAGACTATTTCAGCTTTAGTCTCAATATCTTAGGGGGCCCCTTGGTCTGTATTTATTAGAAGCCAGGGAAGTTGCCCTGCTGCAGTGTAACCTTGGATGTCTTACAGGTTTTTCAGCTGCAGTATAAGGGCAATACCCTGAGTAGATACAAATTTAACTAGACATGAGAAATTGCAAAATCCTTTTTTTAATCACCAGTTTTCAAGTCCCTTGATTCGACCATCAGAATAAATTTTCTATGATCTCATAACTTCAAAAGCTCTCTTCACTCCCCTCTTTCCCCATCTGTTTAACCAATAACCTACTCTCACAAACACTGAAAATCACACTATGAACAAAGTTGTCTTGATAGGCCTGGAATATACTGTAGATCCATGCTGAATTAAGTCATATGTGCGCTGACACTATGCACTCTAAAGTAAAAGTGGCTAATTTTTCTTTTCTTGAAGGTAGAAAATTTTCTGAAAAATACCTTTTTTCAGGTAAAATAATAATGAATTTGGGGAAAATTTAGAAAAATTGGGATGATTACAGCTGAAATTGATATTTTTTTTTATTCAAGTATATTATAAATCATCATGGAATGTTGATAGAAATATTTTTCCCCACCATTTCCTACTATTACTGACAAGTCAGAATCATAATTTGGTGACTTGTTTATTTTGTTCCCCTAAATAATTCAAGTCAATGTTGCCAATAATCTCTCTGTTAGTAAATACACATTGAGTATCCAAGATCTGAATCCAGTTGTAGGAAGTGAGGTCAGTGTGGGGTTGTCAGGGATGGTGGTTGTCATGAGGGATACCAAGACGTCTATTTTTAAAAATTGAAGGAGCCAGTGAAGTATGGCTACATTGGGTAATCAAAATTTTTAGAAAGGTGTTAGACCAAAGCTTCCCCAACTATTCCAAGCACTTGGAAGTTACTGTGGAGACAAATAATTCCAGAATGGATTGTTTTGGGAAACAGCTGTGTCAAACCAACCTACTTTTTTTCTGCAGAATGCCAGAGAAGATGCATCAAATCCCTTGTGCCTTGACTTTGGGAAATCTTCTGATCTTGTCACTCCTGACATCCTCAAAAGTAAAGAAAACACTGTCTGCAAAGATCTGTGACAATGTGTGTGCAAAATGGATTAAAACTTCTACACAGAAGGTAATTATCAGTTTCCCTATCAAAACAGAGTGATATATGGAGCTGCCCTGTACTGTTTGTTGTTCGTTAATGATCACCACCCTCAAGGTGTTAGCAGGTTGAGAGGGAGGAAGCTAGATGCACTGGACAACAAGATCAGAATTCAAAATGAACTTGACAACCTGGGGAAGATGAGCTGGAATGGAATAGGGGGAAGTGCATGGTACTTCACGTAGGCAAGCTGAGTCAACTGCATAAATAAAGAATGAGGAGCAGCTGGCTAGGAAGCTGTTAGACAGAAAAGGGTCAGGGGTTGTACTGAACCACAAGCTAAAACATATGAGTCATAAGTTAAAAATGTCATACTGCTGTGGTGAATGTAAATACCATACTGGGAGGCAGCACAACACTTGAGATAATATTTCCATTATGCTCAACTTTGATAAAGATTCAAGGGCCTCAAGGCTACTGGGCTACATTGAATCTGGGGCCCTCACTTAAGGAAAGATGTGGATCAGATGGATATACTTTAAAAGGAAGTTACAAGAATGATTAGATACCTAGAAACCATCATTTGAGATCAGAGACCAAACTGGAATTGCATAGAAAAAAAAAAAAAAAAAAAAAAAAGATGGAGAGGAGCACATGATAGCTTTTAAAACCACAAAAAATTCTTAAAAGAAGGAAAAATGGATCTCTTCTTCCTGTTTATGTGGTAAACCCCACAGTCTGTGGTAAAAAGCCACAGTGGGCTAAGCCTGTAGCAGGGCAAATACAATTTATTGGAAGATTCAGGAATATAAGGAGGGCTTTGGGAAGGTGAAGAGTCCAGGAGTTTCTTGACAAACTGAGTAAATAAGGATTAGGAATTGTTTGGAATATCAGACAAAAGGTGGCATAACGTCACTGGTAGGCAAGTGAAAAGGTGGGATGGTTAATCTTGTCTTTCCCAGGTATATAAAAGCTCCAAATATAGTTCTGCTGATGTGTAGAAAATGGGTACTGGCGATTTGGAGTGTGACAGGAAGGAAAATGTGACAAAGAACAACCTGCGAGGTCAAACTGACCTGGAAAACAAGAAGAATAAAGGACAGCTTATTTATGGAGGAAGAAGAAGAGACTCTGCAAAGGAAGCAATATTGCTATATTGCACACACCAGGCAAACTTTCTTTCTTTGTATTTCTTCCTGCTTTAAAAGACAAAGAATTAAAGTGCTTCTTTTGAAGTTTTAGGAGATTGAAGACACTCAGGAGGGGCTAGACCAGTCTCTGACAGCCCTTACTCTACCGAACAAAGCAGTCAATGTACAATGGTATGTGCTTGTAAACACTCCAGAAACCTTCTATATCTACTTTGGCTGCCACTGCATGGTGAAATGCACATCCTCATTGCCACATAACTATCACTGTACTAGCCAGATACAACTAGCAAGGAGTATATTGACACTTACTACAATTACACTTTTGTTCTGCTTTGTAGATGTGCCCTGTGGTGCAGAAGCCTTATAGAGTGCCCGTGGGCTTTGCAGGATGAGGCCCATTCCGGTGGGCAGAAATGGAAGACCAGTCAAATGTCATCTTTAATTTAGATCCCACTCGAAAACCATCATCTGTGTCATGGCTTGTGTTAAAGCAAATACATAATTCAGGAGGTGAAGTCAAAACCTCAGGTTACACTGTCAAATCAAAATAGAAAAAATCTATCTCTCAGGGACAAAGGAAGAAAAAAAAAAACACCCAAAAGCAAAACTGGATCTGTCTGATGCAACAAAACATTTCTGACTCTTTGGCTGACTGGACAGAAGAGAGATGAAAAAGAAGGGCCGGGAGGCCCTTCCAGATGGAAGAGGGAGCAGGGGTTATATGTTCTGTCCATTGTGGGCTTTGGCTATGATAGTAAGTAAGAGAACTTGGACTGCGGCTGCACAAAGGGTCTGTTTAGCTGCAATGGGCACCCTCGTTTGTGAGGTCTCTTCACTACTGCCTTTCTTTTGTGAGGGGAAGGGACCCTCTTTAGTATTCAGTTATCAATAATCCAACCACCAATGTGGCAATCTGCCACTGTTCTGCATCCCATGCTGCTACCCCCATGGCTCAGAGAAAAAAATAGAAAATCACAGTAAGGCCAGGTGAGGATGGGTAAAAAATAAAACATATGGAACCATTAGGATGTGCTTTTTACAGAGACATGAGTTAAACAGGTCTGACCCAACTAGAGTCCTCAGTTCTGAGCAAATTTTAGTTCATCCCTATAGCCATGTAGGTTTTGGGATGAGTTGTTTGCTCTTTCTTTACTTAGATTTTTGAAAAATGTGTTACTTTAAAGGGCCTGGACACTGCACATATCCATAAAAATGACATTCTCAGTGAGATCAAGAAAGCTCTACAGTCTCCTAAAATAGTGTCTGAATTCTAAGCAAGAAAAACAGAAAGGAAAAAGCAGAAAAGAATCCCTCACTTCCTTTAGATGAAGAGGCCATTTATCATTCTATCATTAATCTTCTCATACTGGGGAAAGATTATGGGAAAAGTGGTAGCTCTTCAGTTACTTCATTATCTCTTTAGCCATGTGTCTTCTGAGAAACTTCAGTGTTTTTCTGACCCAAACATAGCAGTGAGATAACCTTGCTTCTTATTAACGTTGACAGAGGTACCTTGTCTCAACAGACTCCGCAGATCTCTCTTCCTTTGGCATTGTACATCACAGAGTCCTTGTATGAACATCTCAAGGATATGCAGTAGCTGGCTTTGCAGCTGTGTCCTTTAAGTCTTTTCAGTCTTTCAGATCACTCGCCCCAGCCTTTGGAAATTATGTGTTATCCAATTCTTCACATTAAGAATTTACCATTCCTTGGGATGCCACGCTGGCATCCATCCCCACTGGTGCTTAAAAAGACAGAAGTATTTCACAGCCTCAGTTGCCGTAAGGGTAACCTAGTTTTACACACACTTTTAAAGAGGATTACTCTAACAACTTTGGAGTGAGCTATAAAAATTGTTTGAACTCACCCCATGACCTGAATATTTACATTCTTGTCACACCCATTCGTTTGGATCTAATGACGTCATAAAAGATTTGGGGAAAGCTCAGGCAAGTGGCTTTTCAGCTTAAGTAATTCTGGAGAATTCTTTCTTCATAAAAGCTAAAGAACATTAAAACCCATACTGCAGCAGCCAGGCAATGTAGCTCTCTGTGCTTAAAACAAACATTTAGCATTGGAAATACACTGAAAAGAGTGGAGGAGAGGAGCTTTGGAAATTGTTTACACTACTGAAGCCAGGAAAGAGGTATTCAGGACTCAATCATTTAATGATAAATTCCAGATTAGTTACCCAATCTTTTACCACAAATCCTAAGAAATAAAACATGTACCAGGAAGGTGCAGTAAAATAATGGAGTGCAAATAAATGATAAATATAATAATCTAATCTCGGCTTTTTTTTTTTTTTTTTTAACCTATATCCTGCTATTTGATTATGTAGTGTCAGTTTTCTTCACTGCCATATTAGTAATTTTGTTTTCTTTTGGGGTATTGTGTTTTTTGTGTCTTATTGCAGACTGCATTCTGTCATCCACATCACTACTGTATAGCTCACATTCTGCCCTC
>NW_009649568.1:1028249-1097810 GCF_000708025.1 Charadrius vociferus
AAAGGAGACAGAATGTGTCCCTGAATGCTTAAACTCATCAAGAGAAGGCCTGCTGCCTTTTCTATTTTGAATGCACAGTTGGTGCCCAATATCAAATACTTTTCTTTTGGTAGTGAGGTCTATGGTTGCCTGCACTGAAAGCATTATAATCCAAGAACTAATTCCTATTCCCTCCTCTATTCTACAAAAAGTTGTCAGTTTATCTCTTTAGGCTTGCATGCACCCATGTGCAAATTTGAAGTAGTTTAATGCTACTGCCTTTCTGACACCTGAATAAAACCCTACTCCCTGCATGATTTAAGGGGCTGAGCAGATGTTTCCATGAGGCAGAAATGAAAACAGGGATATTCAGGTCAATGGCATAGCAGAAACTGTAGTCAAGGGCCAAAAAAGGCGTGAGATGGAGCAGCAAGTTAAGGTGAAAGATCTCTGGCAGGCCCAACAGAAGGTAGAAGAGACCTGGACAGCATCTGTTAACTCCCCCCTGGTCCCCTCCAACCTAAATACATATATCTGAAGGAAGCGGTGAACAAGGGTGTTTGTGTGTACAGCAAGTTATGTATAACTGTACATATATTTGCGCATGCAAAAGGAGGAGCCTGCTTTTGCTTAGATATAACTGTAAATACACTAATGCACCACAAAAAAAGATAACTTCACCAGAGCCCAGGAAGAAGAGCTACATGGGATGCAATCCAGCCTCTTTTAGGCATTTGTAGTGCTCTGAAATTTAGCACTATCAGACATAGGGAAGCCAGAAAAAGACCAATAAAGGATGAAGTTAAGGTAGAAATAATACGTATGATTATTTTTCCAATCAAAAAAAAAAAAAATTGGAAACACTTTTCAAAAAAGAGTGTTCGTTTCATGGCCAAAAATACATAAGAATAGATTTTGAAAATAACTTTTTTATTTAAAGACCTAGCAATAAAACAACAGAATATTAGAGCCGTTAGTTATCTACCATATCTTAATATCAGTGGTAGAATTTCAGCTGTCATAAAGCAACAACATCAGAAAATGCAGAACATGGCAACAAAGAAAAATCTACAGATCTAGGTATGTAAGTAAAATAAAACAGACTGCATCAAGACGCGCTTCACAAACAGCAGTGGAGGTTCAGTCTGAGGTCCCAGGTTTTAAGAATAGATTCTCATAAACCTCTAGTGCACAGGAAACATAAAAATTACAGAAGGCTGTAGTCCTATTTAGAAATCCAATTTTGCCAGTTTCAAATGTCTCACACCTGCACTATACTGTTGTTCCTCTACCCTGTTCACAAGGGTAGAGGAACAATTACAATAGCAATATACTTAACTCGTGACTTCTGCTCTTTTGTCTTGCAGTGTTACGTGCCAAGGCCACCTCATCTTTCCTTATGAGATAGCTGTGTTGGTCTGTACAGAGATGTCCTGTTTATGCTTCATCTGAAACAACAGCATTTTACAGGAATAGCTCACAAACCATTTATTGAGGTTTCTAGGAATAAAACTTTACTTCCTCCATCCTGACCAAATATCTTCCTATATCCTTCCCTGAGCTCTTGTGGGCCTTCATGAAAATAACTGAGCAGCAGTGAGGCCCTCATGCCATTAGCTGCTTGTAGCTTCTGCCTTACCCGAGCCCTTTTCAACCTCCAGAGCAATATGTTAGCCATAATAAACACATCTGGAGTAATTTAGTAGCATCAACTCTTCTGTTCCCACCCTGATAACCTGAGACCCCTTGAGGTTTCTTTTTCTTTGCAGATTTGGCCTTCCTGTGGGTTCAGTGTGATGCGACAGGGCTTCCCTGAGATACATTCTCTATTCTTCAAATAATTTCTCAGAAAAGACTTTAGGAAGTTTAAGATTGACCTTTTTTCTTTCCACAGTTATCTAAAAATTTGTGTTTTCTCTAGCAGATTTGGCTGGCCGGAGAGTAACCTCCCTACTTACTGGAAGACTCACCAAGTGTCCAAGGACCTGCAGTGCCCGCAGGTTGCTTATGAAAAAGTGTTTTGCAAGGCCTGAGTGGGAAGTATGGCAAGGTACCAAAACACTGTCTAACTCTTAAGCACTGGATAGTAGTACCGCAGATTATTATGGACTAGAATCAGCAAAAGCCACTATCTCACCACTTTTCAGAGACCGTGTACTACCCCTACTATGACAGACACGCATGGCCGGCATCCTTCTCTATTTCAAATGGATGCCAGTGATAAATCAGGAAGATCTGCGACATTCCATATACCCCTAAATCATACCATGCTAGCATACTAGTGCCAAACTAGCACTGTGTTCTACCAGCGATGTTATGAAAGAGTATCTGCAGAACATATTGCTCTTTTTCAGTTTGTTGTGAAATGTTTACTTTGCTTTCTTTTCTGATGCTTGCATTTGATGAAATGCATACATTTATTATGAAATTTTTTAGAAGATCATAGATGCCCAAACAACACTCTTCTCTCCAAAACTGTTCATATAATTTGTTTATATGGCACTTAATTGCAATATTCTAGCCAACATGCAGTAAAAAAGCAGGCAATTCAGTACTCGGACATACTGTTAAGATCTTGTCGGGCCCCTCTGATCTGAGTAGAATCTTAGTAGATTTTCATAAATGCCTTTGTATATGGATGTTGAAAATTAGCAGGCAAATTTTCTCATTTTAATGTGCTATTAACCTCTGCTGCTAATAGTCACCTTAGCTTACAAAGATGATTCAGTGCACTGTACATAGCAATAATAATAAAAACATTACCTTTCCTAATATCAGTCTGACTCATGATACATTTTCATATCCTTTTAGGAAACTAAAAGTATATCAAATTGAATCTGTGGATGTTCTGAAATGTGAAATGAATCTTTGTGGTACTGGTCAGATATCTCTTTTACGGGCCCAAAAACGAGGGAAGAAAAGGATAAAATTATCCTTGATATTGCAATTCCAGAAACGTGGAAGGCTTGGTTAAGAAAAAAGATCCCTCCTTGCATCTGCTGAAAATAACATACATTCCTAATGATGTAAATGTTATGTTACACACCACCTTTGACCAGCCAGCACAGATATTCAGTGAAATGTTCCCACTTGAGACAGGTGCTTACATAACTGAAGAAAATTAACGGCTTTCCTGTTTATGTAGTCATAGGGAAAAAAAAAATCTCATTAGGATATGGTTCCTATCTCTGACTGCACTGCTCTTCAGGAAGCTATTTCCTTTGGATTTTATAAAAAAAAAAATGCAAGTAGTGGCCTTGCATACTCCAGTGACAGCCCATTTCTCTGTGTATTTTCTGACCTGAAACTGATTCCCCAGTGGCTGGCATCTGCCTGGCACAAGCTAGACTTGCAGTCTTCTGGTGATGTCACCACTCTCTTTTCCGTTGCCAAAGTTAACTTGTTTTCTGCTTGTGAGCTGTTGAGTTGTAGTCTAGATTGAACCCTTCCTGGCCAGAAGTTTGGCAGCTGTTCCCAATAGTCCCAGATTTGCATGAAAGAGGGTTCCTGTCAGTTCGTGTTTGTTTCTTGGACCCTGAAGTATCATGCTTCCTTGTGTAACTAGATGCCTTTGCTAGCTAGGACTGTTTGTTTGTTCATTTCAGGAAACTCTATATCCTCTTCCTGATGGCTTCAAATGCTGTTTTAGCTATACTTGTTGAATTTCTGCATATGCAGAAGAATTGCCTTGGATGTCTATAGGTCAGACACAAGAATGCTGCAGATCTGTTCAGTGTCCATGCAGGTGGCAGAAAGAGTAAAAGTAGGAAGGAATGCTAGGATGTTTTCAAAAGGATGAATATTTTAGGAATATTCAGAAAACCTTGTAGGACAGAAAAAAATTAAGTACCTGACATTCAGCTGGCCTCTCTTTATACACTGCAGCTGTATCCGTGTGCATCCTAGGGCATGGAGCCACCCAAGAGACAGGGAACACAGAGATACCGGTCATGGGGTACTGAGTCTTTGTCGTACTTATTAGCTGGCAGTAACAATACAGAACTGCCAGTGTGACCACCCAAAGTGCACAGGTACAATTAAAAATGAAGTACTGTTGACTAACAAAGCTTCTGGAAGTCTCTTCCAGAAGTAAATTTGTCTGATCTTGGCAGAGATGTAGATCTACATACACAGAAGAGTCCTAAGCTATGCTTTAGCACCCTGTAACAGAGCATTGAGCAAACTTGCCTTTCTTGTTATTAAAGAGTAGCATATGAGAAAAGAAAAAGCAGCAAAACACAACCAGGAAAGAAAACAAACAAAAGAAACCCACCCAACTGATGGCAAGGCTTTTAAATAATTATTTTCAGTGAAGGCAAGCTACTATAAAGTGCATAAGAACAAAAGAACGCCAGCCTGCCTTGCAATCACAACTTGCAGTGACACCAAGGTGACACACTGAGGCTCTTCGCTGGCTCGTGATCAAAGAACTGAAAGGAGCAGTTCACAGGAGAATGCGGTAATAAACGTGTCGTAAGGCATTAGCGGTTTGCTGCTGAAGGGAAAAAAAAAAACAAATATAAATATTTTTTAACTGTCTGATAAATGTGAACTTGGTTGGAATTTTTAAAAGTAGATAGAACATAAATGATGTTTCAGGCATTTATTTTCTTTTCTTTTTTAAAAAAAATCCTTTTTGAAAGGAAAACGTGTACCAATTATAACCCTTTAATACAGCAAAATTCTTTAAAATAAATTGTCAGGAGAGATCAAAGTATGAATCAGAAATGTAGACAATGTTATGTCATATCCAATAAATAATGAATGTTTCTTTAGCACGTTGCTAAAGGTAGCCAGGATGTGGTCTTTTGCATAAAGCTCAAGAAGCCTTGCTGTAGGTGCTAGGTTAACATGCTTGAAGAAAAGACGAGGAAAACATAAAACAGAAGAAGCATTTTTAGCATCCCCTCTTGTCTGTAGATTATTTTTCACAATCTATTATTTGATCTGTTGTTGGGACTGGTCAGACCTTATAGCAGATATTGGCAAGGACGAAAGACATGCTACAGACGGGGAAGGAAGGAGCTGAGAGCAGGGACAACACAAAGATGACTCATCTGTAAACAAGATATGGGTTGCAGAGAAATCTGGTTGGCTGTACAGCTCAATTAAAAAAAAAATATATATATCAGGAGCAATCTCACTGTAGACCTCTCTTTTTTTCTTGTTGCTCAGAATTTTCCAGAGTGTTGCAGTTGCTTTTCTTCAACTTACTACTTTCAGTTATCACGTCTTTAGCAGGTCAGCTGCTTTTCTGTAGATTACATCTGAACATGTAGTGCTCTTAGAGCTGTCCGGAGTAACAGTGAGTGACCTGTTGTCTGCTTCTTCCAAAACTGAGACGTGATTTGAAATACAGGACTTTTACCCCACCCCTCTCACGTCCCTCCCCCGCCAAGTATTCATCAAGTGGCAGCCCTGGAAGAACTTATTGTGGACTGAGAGCAGACCTCACTTTCTTGCAATTTTTCCTCTTTCCCCATATACACCTCAACTTGTGTCTGCTGTATTTGCCAGGCACCCTGACAAATCTGTTTGGAGGCTGCAGGTGGCTACACCATCACCACTGTGCATTGCACAGGCAAGCATTGGTAGACATTGCTGTTAGTCATGTCCCTGAAAAGAAAAGCTTAAAAAAACCCACAAAACATTTAGTGCTGAAAGATAAGCATGACTAAATGACTAAATGATCTGCTAAATGCAGCTGTGTGCCAGAATCAAGGCATTAAACTGAAAAAGGGTGGATTTAGATTAGATCTTAGGAAGAAATTCTTTACTCTGAGCGTGGTGAGACACTGGAACACGTTGCTCGGAGAAATTGTGGATGCCCCATGCCTGGAGGTGTTCAAGGCCAGGCTGGATGGGGCTTTGAGCAACCTGGTCTAGTGGGAGGTGTCCGTGCCCATGGCAAGGGTGTGGAAATTTAATGGTCTTTAAGGTCCCTCCCAACTCTAACCATTCTATGATTCTATGATCCTGTGATTATGTGGTGCTAGCATGCCCTTTAATGTTTCTGTATACTTATATGTCACAGGGGTAGTTTTCCTGGGATGGATATCAGGAGAGTTTCAGTGGTTATTGTGTTTCAGAAGCATAGTAGGTCATTACAGCACAGAATGTATCAGGCATTGTGATATATGTTTTTGCAGCAGGCTGCACAGCTAGCAGTCCAACGGGTGGGTGGGTAAATAGCCTTGCGAATACGAATCATGTGGTGAGAATGAACGTTCCCATATCAAGATGACACTTATCTAAATGGAGACCTCACTGAACTTTAATTAGCCTAAAATAATAGTTCTTTTAGCACAATAAAACAGTCCATGAGCTGGTGAAAGATAAAAGAGGAGGGTTAATGGAACACATTCCTATGAGTCAATGACAATATGCAGCTAGTTATAGAGGGTAGGGGTTTGGGTTTTTTTTTCTTGATGAGCTGTCTGAAAGTGCATCCTCATCTGCATTTTCCTGGCAGAAGCAGACCTTCCCACGGTGAGAAAAGAGATTATATGTTTTGCTAAAATTAGAAAAATAGAAAAATGAATTAAGAAATCCATACATTTCTATTTGGTTAAATAATTCTATTTCAGATTATTTATTTCGCTTGAAGTTTCCTGATTTAGACCCAATTTTCCAGGCAAGCAAGAGTGTATGATCGTGTTGTGTCTCAGTCTTGCTTCCACTTACTTCTGAAATTGTTCCCCAATTCAGCCAAGATTTAGATGGAGTAGAAGATATCAAAGATGAAAGTCCTACTTTGTGAAAACTCGTCCAGGAGAAAAACTGGAGTCCTTGCTTCTATGAAGGAAAACACACAGTATCAGCTCAACAGTTGATGGCCCTGCTGGCCTCTTCTCTACGCAAATCCAGAGCTTAGGAGAAGTTCTAAGGCTGGCTTTCTAAAGAAGAAAAATGGTAAGACTCTGTTGGCATAGGGAAGAGGGG
Source organism: Charadrius vociferus (assembly GCF_000708025.1). Classification (NCBI taxonomy): domain Eukaryota; kingdom Metazoa; phylum Chordata; class Aves; order Charadriiformes; family Charadriidae; genus Charadrius; species Charadrius vociferus. The sequence continues at coordinate 1,035,171 of NW_009649568.1, forward strand.
TTTAAATCATGTGTATTCTGGCAATAAAAGGAAAGTGAAACCTGCCTCTGAAAAGATCTGCTCTTCATGAAATTAGTTGTTTCCTCTCTTTTCCTTTCAGCCCATCTGGTGAAGCCAGGTCTTACTTGCAGGTATTTTTGTTGTTGTTGTTGTTTTTTAATGGTTTTATCCCTCTCTTACCATGGATTCAGTGGAGATTAATTGAGGTGTTTATTCCAGAACAATTCCTTGAATACTCTGTGGAATGACTTCCATCTCTAGGGTTTGTGCACCACACTGTGGTAGTGCTATACAAACAATGCAACAATAAGCATGTGAAGGAGTCTCAGTAGGAGAAGATGATTAATTTATGAGTGTGATTTATTTTTTTTTTACTAAATTGTCTTATTTCCTAGCTACCATTGACAAATTCCCCTTCCAACATCCCCTCTTAACTACCTATGTCAATTTTCAGCTCAGAGTTCTCTGATATTAACTCCAAGGTCTTCGCTTAGATGTTTTCTAAAGTGGACAGAGGCGTGCTTTGGTACACCTCATTCCTTTCTTGAGTGGTGGGAAGCAGGGCAAGTGAGAAAACGGAAGGCAGGTGAGTGCAAAGCGGTGGTAAGTTCTGTTTTCTCTCACCTGCATTGCTCCATGAGCTGCTCTTGTAGCTCTGTACTTGCTACTTGGCTGCTAAGCCCTGGCCCAAGGTAGGACCTAGTCTGCCAGAGGCTTGCAGTGACAGCTTGATGAGATGCTTCTTCAGTCATTATGTGCGGAGAGAAACAGGGGAGGAGATTTAAAAAACAAACAAACAAACAAACCAAAACCAGGTTTGACTGCACCTGTCTACAAAACAAGACCGCAGGAATTGCCATGCCCTATTAGACCACTGGTCCATTGAGTCTTGTGTCCTAACTCAAATTCTGGCCAACGCCAGATGCTTCAAAGTGTGAAACAAGGCACTGTGCAGCAGGCAGCCACAGTAGCAGGAGGTATGTCTATTAATAATCACTTGTTTGTTTTTTTTTTTTTTTCTGCTAGTTTTTGCCTTGGAAGCTTATCTAATTAAATGAACTTCAGTACATTCCTTTCTCCTAACCTTTCCTCTGCTTCAAAAAAATATTTGTTTCTCCTGCTGCAATAGCAGTTTCCCAGTCATCTTTGCTAAGCAGTTGAAGGATTCACTCGTAGGGAGAAATATGTGTTCTGTTAATAGTAGTTTATTTCTGTAGGGATTGAAAGCTGAGGGAATTCGTCTGCAGTTATATCTGCTCTTTGGCTGTGTGTAGTAACTTCTCAGGCAGGTCATGTACTCTGTTCCACTGTTATCTGCTGTTTCTCTGTATATTTTGCTGCATTTTGCATTATCATTTGTTAAATATATTCTAACCTGCAATTTATCTTAGTCAGCAGATTTAGGACCTCTATGTCTCTCTGCGCACCCAGGGAATTCAAAAATAAATCACTACTCCTAGGGGTTGTTTTTAATGCAACAAATGTTTTAGAGAAAGTCAAGAGGGGCTTGGTCAATATCGTCTGGACTCTCCTGTGCAATAAAACATTTTCCACAGGCTCTCTCAGGTGGCAGGAAAATCCTGATTCAATTCAATTTTCTGCACTTGCTATTTTTAATTTTTAATATGTATTTTTTTTATTGAATTCAAGCTCTGCTGGTTAAATTTCATGTGTTGGAGATAATGCAGGCAGTAGTCAAAATTATTATTCTACCACTTATGCATTGATTTTTGTTGGCACATTTTACACAAAAATGCTCTTTCTGAAATGTTTCATGGGTTAGATAATACAGCATAAGCTAAGAAAACAAGAAACCACACACAGCTCAAGTTTGGTAGGCAGGGGTTTAAGATATTCAAAACCAGAATCTGTTTTTAATAAGATGTTTCCTAAACTACATTGATTTACTGAGGTGGAAACTGCATTAATATGAGACAAACATGTCTTTTCCTTAAAACCTGTCAAAACCAGGGTTCTCTGAAGTGAGGGGAAGTATTTGCATAAAGATCTAGGTCTCCCTCCTGCAACCATTTAAAAAAGTGAAAACCTTTATGCGTCCGAGTCTGATCTTATGCACATGTGGAGGTGGAGATCCTGCTCCCAGTGAAATAAATTATACTTGCTAGGCTTGCCTGCCTTACCTCACCACTTGCCTCACTGTTAGGTGCTGGTGTAAATGGGCTACTTTGGTGCTCAACATAAACACTCTGGATCAAAACCAGAGCACTTGTCACTGGCAGGGTTGTACCGTCACCCTTGGCCTTGATGTCCCCCTTGGGTGTTGGGTGGGTGGGTGGTGGAGCTCCTCTTGCCGCCACACACAGCATGTTTTGGACCCTTGACTGCAAATGCTTTGGAGCGAAGGCTGTTTGCCCATCAGTTTGTACATTGCTCTCAGCAGGACGAGTCCTCCACAGTGATGGGAGTCACTGAGCACTCAGGTAATAATGCGTAATAAATAATCACAGAGTAAAAAATTGTTGCGAGGCTTGTGTAAAATTGATTCAAATGGGAGGCAATTGTCACAACTTAGTTCAAAAACAAAAGCAGTGGTTTTTAACAGAGCTGTAGATATAATACTTCATTATTGCAATCAAGTTTTCTGTCAAGAGCTAAGAAAGGCTGGGAGCTCACAGGGACCCCTCTTGATAAAGAAGTAACATTCACTTTTTGTTTGTGAAATTAGTCTACGGGTTTAACAAATTATAAATAATTGCTGAAATGAAAAATGATTGAATAATATATTCAAGGGACAGTTTTTATATTAGCAAACAGATCTGGTGTACATTCAGAGGAATTCTCTGCCATGTTATTTAGCAGCAGGGATCAGAAATATTCATTTTCTCACAGTAAGATGCATCTAATGCTTTTCTTAATTTGGAGACAATTAAGACTGAATGTGGAGGGACTGTTGCAGTGGAGTGACTCATGCCATACTTATTGGGGAGCAATAAGATTACTTTGATTTCTGAAGCAAAGCTAAATCTCCAGACTACTTATTTTTAAATAACTGCAGACTATATACAAATTGTGATAATCGGATTCTAGAGATTTTTCTCTGTTACTGAACCAAAAAGCTGACACATCTATTTGCTTTGTGTGAACAAAATGAAGGAAAAACCAACAGCCTAAAGAAAATAACTTAAGTTTACAAGTATAATTGATGTTTGCATGTGTATATTGATGTTCTCAGTGTGGTTTTTTGAGGTGCTCCCAACAGTGGTAAGTGAAGTTTTTTTCAGCTGAGGCAGTGAGCAGATATTTGCAGCTTATGCTTCCTTATCACTTCATCAAAAGTACAGTCCTGATATGTACAGACAAACTCTGGAAGAAGGGAGACATTATCTTGCCAATGTGCCTACCCCTACCTATTCATTATGTCATCTCCAGTTAGATGGACGTACCTCTCTTCAAAGTTGTCTCCTCTTCCAATAGGCACAAGACTTTCAAATAGTCATCTTTCTGCCTTATTGGCCTAAAACTCACCATCTTATAAATGCTTTTGTAGAAAGTCTACTTGCTTACACATCTATAGATGTGTAGAATATAGCTTAAAAAATGTGTCTTTGCTTTTCAGGTTTTATAGCTTTATTGACTTAAAATTTTATGTGCAACTGTTCATGTGGACGTCAGTGCTAAAAATATTACAAATGGAAGTTCTGGTGGCACAAAGAGACTTGGGGCAGAATGAAGAGGTCATTGAAATAGGAGACACTAGCAAAAATGCTCATTAATGTTGAAAATTGGAGTGGGAATGTCCTGTGCAGCCTTTGTGGCTTTCTTAACTCGTTTTCTTTTCTGGAGACATTTATCCTTCACTGAACTTCAGGTGTAGTAAGAAACTATAAGGAAAGAAAAGGTCAGTTCTGGTCAGAGAAAGAGTTCTGTAGAGATGTGAGGGCAGACTATATGAACTGAATGGGGTGAGAGGGAGAGCATGACGAAGGAGTATGATCTTGCTATAGCTGCAGCAAGAAAGGAAGATGAACTTGGCCTGGAGTTAGGGAGAGGAGACAATCACGGAAAGTGAGACAAGGAATTTTAGCTATTGTAAAGGAAAGAGCAGGCTTAGCAGTAGGGATAATGAGTAATGATCAGCTATACAATCCAAAGACAGAGGTAACTGTAAGAGAAAGGAGGATATACAGAGGTAGTTACAGGGAAAGAAGCGTGGGGAGATAATTATACAGAAGTAAATCAAAAAGCAATATGTCTGTATAAAGAATTTAAGAAGAAATTTAGTAAAGAATAAGATTTTTTTTTTAATATTTTCAGCTAGATTTCATCTCAAATAGATTTATTTTAGATATTTGCTTTTTAAGTATTGATGAGGAAGTTCTTTGCCACATCCTTCTGAGAAAGGAGTTTGGTGACACATGTGAGGAAGTAGAAGGATTTTCAGAAGATGCCATCCAGAGGGACCTAGACAGGCTGGAGAGGTGGGTCCAAGCCAACCTCATGCAGTTCAACAAGGCCAAGTGCAAGGTCCTACATCTGGGTCGGGGCAATCCCAAGCACAAATACAGGCTCGGTGGGGTATGGCTGGAGAGCAGCCCTGAGGAGAAGGACCTGGGCGTGCTGATTGACCAGAAGCTCAGCATGAGTAAGCAATGTGCAATCGCAGCCAAGAAGGCCAACCGGATCCTGGGCTGCATCAAAAGAACTGTGGCCAGCAGGTCAAGGGAGGTGATCCTGCCCCTCTACTCCACTCTCGTGAGACCCCACCTGGAGTACTGCATCCAGCTCTGGAGTCCCCAACATAAGAAGGACATGGACCTGCTGGAGCGTGTCCAGAGGAAAGCCACAAGGATGATCCGAGGGCTGGAGCACCTTTCCTATGAGGAGAGGCTGAGAGAGTTGGGGCTGTTCAGCCTGGAGAAGAGAAGGCTCCAGGGAGATCTTATAGTGGCCTTCCAGTACATAAAGGGGGCCTACAGGAGAGCTGGGGAAGGACTTTGTACTAGGGCATGTAGTGACAGGACGAGGGGGAATGACTATAAACTGGAGGAGGGCAGGTTTAGATAAAACATTAGGAAGAAGTTTTTCACTTTAAGGGTGGTAAGGCACTGGAACAGGTTACCCAGAGAGGTTGTTGAGGCCCCATCCCTGGAGGTGTTCAAGGCCAGGCTGGACGTGGCCTTGGGCCACCTGGTCTACTAGGAGGGGTCCCTGCCCATGGCAAGGGGGTTGGCACTCGATGATCTTTAAGGTCCTTTCCAACCTAAACCATTCTATGATTCTATGATTCTATTTGCAGAGTCAAGCTTTCTACAGAAACTTGGCCTGGTTTGAGTGACACAGGATTAATTTATCTTTCAGTAATTTTACTTTTCTGTAAGGTCTATTCTAATGCTAGAAAAAAACTAAATTTTTAGAAGACTCTAATGTCTGAATTTGTGAAATATTTACTTTATAGCCAGCTATGGCACGTGGGTTTCAAGGTCTCGGTGTTTTTGAGCTTGCCAGGTGTGGGGATGAGAAGGAGCAAGACCTGGGCTCTTAACCCAAGCTCCCAGCAGTATTATTTCATACCATGAAGGTCACATTCAATATAAGTTAGAAAGTTTGCTAAGGAGTTTCTCTCTTCTGTGACAGCTGCCATCCCGAGAACTTCTTGCCCTGTTGCCACACCCCTGAGGCCTTCCGTTCCTCCCACAGCCGTAGCGCTCCCAGTGTCCCACATTTGCTGTCCACTGCTGGGAGTGCACAGCTGCCTACCGATAGCATTGACTGAGCATAGTGCTCGTATATTTTGTATTGGTATCAGGATCAATATTGGTTCTTTAGTATTATTAGTGTTAATTCTTTAGTCTTATTTTATTAAATCTGTTCATATTTCAACCCTTGGATTTCCTTGCTTTTTTCCTGATTCCCCTTCCTGAGTGGGAAGAGGTCATCAGGTGATAGAATAATTGTCTGAATGACGATAAATTGTTGTGGGTTCTTCAAACCATGACAAAACTAAAGCATTTTAAGACATCAGTAAAGTAGCCAGTGGCACGCTGTTTAACTTCTCCAGAGATCCAGACATCATTTTTGCAGAAGTAATGGCTGGACACTGAACACTTTTTGAAAGCGTGTCCTAATGTAGTCACAAGCGTTTAAAAATTAGCTCCTCAGCAAAAAATCCTCTACTTTTCTCCTGAGATTTCTACCTCTTTTTTTCTTTTCTTTAGATTTATTAAAAGAAAAGAATCTAAGAAAATAGCATCAATTTCTTCCAGTCACTTTTGACAAGGGCACTGTCATTAGGGAGTAATATTTACATACCCAAACCCACATACTACCAGCAATGGTATATCTGGTGAAAAATGAATTTAGTGTAATCTCACAAAAGACATCTGAACTGATACACTCTGAACACCTCAGTTGGATTTAGTAGAACTGGGGATACTTTGAAATCACAGGAGTCATTTAGTGGTCTTAAAGATCATATCAGCAAAAGAGCTTGATAGAACAAGAAAAAAAAGTTACGCCTTGCAGCAGCATTGGGATAACTTTGTTTAATAAGATTCCTTTTTATTTGTCTTACTGTGCTGATCACTGTGATCCTAATTGTAGAGAACCTTAGTAAAAGCAATTTACTTATCCAATTCCTCAGGAAAAAAAAAAAAAAAAGGAAAAGGAAAAGGAAAAGGAAAAGAAAAAGAAAAAGAAAAAGAAAAAGAAAAAGAAAAAGAAAACTTCTAAAATTCAGAAAAGTAAAAATGTAGGGAGCTCATGACTGTTTGCATCCAGCTGTGAGCCATTACTCACATGGGTAGTCACACTGATTGCAGTGGATATATTTGTGGAAGCTGGAGCTTATGCCTGGAGCAGAACCAGCAAACAGCATAGGAAACATAGGCACAGGTTCAGGAGGCAGGCTGTAGCAGTGAAAGGCTGTTCTGCCCGTGTTGGAGGATGTGTAGGTTAGTATGGAGGTACTCCTGCAGTCTCACTCTCTGGTGGCAGTAGCACGCACCAGGTATGAGGCAGCTATTGCTTTATTAGTCCGAAGCCTCTGCTCTGCAATGCTTCCCTGGCCCAGGGGCAATGGAAGCAGTAAGCAAGGGACTGGGGTGGGGTTATTCGGATCATGAGCAAAGAGCAACAGAAGAGAATAGAGAACAAAAGAAGAGGAAGGTGAAATTCCCAAGCTAGCCTTTCTTCTCCCCTCACTATGGCTATAATGGCTATAAACTGGAAGAGGGCAGGTTTAGATTGAACATTAGGAAGAAGTTTTTCACTTTAAGGGTGGTAAGGCACTGGAACAGGTTGCCCAGAGAAGTTGTTGAGGCCCCATCCCTGGAGGTGTTCAAGGCCAGGCTGGACATGGCCTTGGGCAACCTGGTCTAGTGGGAGGTGTCCCTGTCTATGGCAGGGGGGTTGGAACCCGGTGACTTTCAAGGTCCTTTCCAACCTAAACCATTATATGATTCTATGATCAGGTTGTTCCAGCAATGTCTTTCTATCCTTTTCCCACTCTGGTCCCCTTCCTCCATGCAGAGCCCCAGCTCTATCTTTCTGCCACACCTACTGTGGACCCCAAATCCCTCTCATTCATCCAATAACATTGTGGAACATCCATTTCATTCATCTGTAGTCCTCCCTGCCACATGGACAGCCTCAGAATTTTACTATATTCCCTTTACCACAGAAATCACAGAATCTTTCAGGTTGGAAGGGACTCGTAAGTCATTGAGTCCAACTCCCAAATACCGGTTTGCAACTCCTTGTGACCTTCCTGACCCTTCAGCAATCCCCATCACCAAGTCGTGCTCAGCTTCCAGCAGATGATTCTTTCAAATCTGCCTTGTTGCTTACGCTGCTAAATTGAATTTGCTTGAAGAATCTTTGGAAGGACAAAACTGAATTTGTAGCTGAGAAGCTGTCAGTGGCTGGAAGACTCCATCAATATGAAGAAAGTCACTCTTCCCCCCTCGTCTCAGCTGTTGAGAAACTGTCCCAGAAGGTCCAGCAACTTGAAAAGAGTATGTCCTACTCTCCATCTATACAGGCCAGCATCTCAGCTATTAAGAGCAGGCGTTTCCCTGCTCAAGAGAGAGAGTACAGGGGGTACACACCACGAGGCACCCTGTGGTTCAACCTGCAGATCACGGTCATGAACTGCATCAGGTACACCAGCCTCAGCAGTTGGCGTCCAACACCTTCCTTGAGATCAACATCTTCAACCTGTGGACCATGAGCATGGACTGCATCAGGTACACCAGCCATGAGCTTCAAATACAGCATGCACCAGTCCAGCACCACACACCATCTCACGTGATCTGAGAGACTGTTCTCACAGATGGAGCCTACCATCATGGACTAAGTGAGTTCAATGGACATTTTGGAGGGATGGCCCACAGACTATGGGAACTGTAAGATCTGGGCATGATACAGATGGTATGGAATAAGGAGTGGATAATGTCCTGGTTGCGGCAGGGATGGGGTTAATGTCCCCCAGGAGCCGGCAGGGGGCGGGGATTCCATCCCCCGGGACCCATGCCCGGGCTATAAGAGGCGCGGCCGGGGCGAGGAGAGCAGTGGCCACTCGGGGGTGGGCTGCGGTGGTGTGAGTCTGGTCGGTGCGCTTCGCGGCGGTACTGTAATCGCGTTTTCGTCTTTCCTTTTGCTGTTCTGTTAAATTGCATTCTTTTAACCCTCGGGTTTTGCCCTGACGATTTCTTTTTCCACGGCTGTGGGAGTTGCGTGAGTGGCTGCATGGTTCTTTGTTGCTGCCTGAGGCCAAACCACGACAGAAGCCTTGAGCTTTCTCATCTATAAAAGAAGGTGGGGGAAGATTCAAATTCAAAATCCAGTATTTAGTGATTCATATGTGAAATTAGTTTACAGAAATGTCTTAAATGGGCTGTGGCATAAAATTTGAACATCTTGGCCAAAAGATCAAAACCAAAAGAATAAGTCATGACACGTTAAATCCCCTTCCTAAAAACTGTTTACCTATTCCAATTGCAGACATGTTTCATCAGGGGTTTGAAATATGATCTGGAACCTAGCCTTCAATTTGTTTTTATGGTGGCAGAAATTTATGGTCAGTTCACAGAGAAACAGTGTGACAGAAAAAAAAGGGACTGAAAATGCCCTTTGTCCTTTCATCCTTGGATTTAGGACTTGGGGGTTTCTGGTTTTGCTAAATACATGGAGTGTGGTGGGCAGATATGTGTATCTCAACTTCCACATGAATGTAGAAAACTAAGGACAACAGACCTAACCTTTGACTTTCTTTTTTTTTCATTTTATTCCTTAAAGAGTAATTTGTTTCTGATGTAGGATTCAACTGAAAAGATCTAAAAGAGAGATACAAACAAATAGTATTGGAAATTTTTGCCAGCTTCAAAGTGTCCCTGGAAGCCAATGACTCATTCTAGTAAAATATCTTAATTCAATATAATATTTAGACAAATACTTCTGTTTATGGTAAAATAAATATGGACTGGAGCAGGTGTTTCAGTGCTTTCATGGATCAGAGGCTAAGATCATAATAAGTTCCTAATTCAAATTTCATTTATTTTGTCTTTAAATGCTCAAAGTATATCTGCAGAGAATCTAGACAGTTATCCAATTCATTTAATATGTCATTTAATAAGATAGCAGCCACTTGACATAAATTTTGTAATTTTACTATATTTTTCTTATACCATCTAAACTGTTCTTGTTTATTGCTGGGTTTTTATTTCTCTGTCTACAAAGCTGAAGGTGTATCCGTGATTCAGTTCTGTTGTTTAAGGGCCAGTTTGGCATTCAAGATACTCTGGCTCAGTGCTGTTTCCCAGCTGTAAAAATCTACGCTTTCAGGTGAGTGGCTAGAGCCACCAGGATATGTGCATCCCTAAGTCATATTTATTTTTGTAAGAGCAAGGTGCCTGGCCATCTCCTAAAAAAAAAACCACTTGCTTAGCTTGTTGGAAGTCTATATTATTATGAGTAAAACTGCTCAAATGAGTTCTATTTGTGAGTGTGCCTCACAATATCTAATCTTGATAAAAAAAAACACAAAGAAAGGTTTCCTCCCGTCTCACCTGTGTGGCCAAATCTACTCTGTGTCAAAGCAAATCTACTTTATGCGTTCTTACACAAAAGATGGCAGGTCACGGTGGACATATTGTCCCTTTTTTATTTTGCCTTACTACTGGGCTAAAGAGTAGCATCCCCTCTGGCTTCCTCCCTCCCTTTTTTCTGGTCCAGTTACTAGTTAATTTTTCAATACAAAACAAATTATTTCTAGCATTGAAAGTGAGAGCCTCTGATCACTGCTGAATACCTTTCACTCACTGCTAGAATACCTTCCTCAGAAGTTGGGGAATACGGGTTCAAATAATCTTAGATTACATTCTCCCTATTTCTGTCTATAAACTTTAAAATGTCTGCAGACCTACCAGGCTGTGCATCTGCTGAGCCCAGCAATCCCAGAATGTGTCAGATTTAATATGTGGTATCCAGCACATCCAAGACAAGCTGGACTCCAAGCACATTTGCTCTAAGTTGATCCCAAATCTACAGTGGCATTTATCTGGCACTTTGGGTCATCCAGACTTCTTGCTCAGATGGTCAAAATCCTCAGGTTCTGCAGGCAGGGTGGAAAAATAATTTTTCTAAAGAAAACTTGGATAGTGTCACTCAAAGGGAAATGTGTTCTGGGTGTGTCAAAATTTTGACTTTGCATATGCAAGGAGTTAAGTATGCAGAAGACTCTGAAAGCCTACATGGTAGACTTTGGCAGCTAAACACGTAGTCATTAAATACAGGGCAGCCATTACCACAGCCTCTAGTTTGTGACAAACATCAGATGTGGACACCTAAAACCCAAGATGATGGAGAGTCTTAATCCTGAGTGAAGACTAGGGGGTACCTCTCTGCAGCTCATCATAAAACACCTGCAGATGTTGGAGAAGAGTAACTCTGTGTCTCAGATTACTTAGGTTAGGTGACTCCTCCAGCAAGATGAGGCTGGTGAAAATCCATACATAGGCACCAATCTCTTCCAACATGCTGCGTGCACTCCTTGCCTTGAGCAAGGGATTGCGGTAGGTAGCAAAGAATGTAAAGGCCAGGAACAACATGGCCTTGGAAGCTGTGGTTTTATGGGTGGTTGAGCTGATCTTGTGCCTTTCATCCAAAAGGAAGCAAGCTCACTTTTTCCTCCTTCATACACAACTGACACTCGTCAGATGCATTTGGAAGTTGTGCTTTACCTTTCCTCTTTTGGTAGGAGAGGTCTTTCAGAGCAGCTCACCAAATGTCTTGTGCAGCTCTGCTCTGAGGTTCACAGTCTGCAAGCAAAAATGACTTCCATTAATGGATGCCCACACTAAAAGACAGTGAGGAGCTCAGATGTACCAGTGATAGAGATGATACAGGTATTGTAGGTGAATTTAGCTAGATTATTTTATCTAAACTAGATATTTCAGCCAAGATAGTGTGTTAGGATTCTGGAGTGAAGCATCATTAAATTTTGCATTATGTGTTGATCACGATTGGAGAGCTCAGTGATGGCAAAGGTATGTATTAGCTGAACTGGATACCCTCAGAAAAGTTCAGTATTTTTAGACAATTATTGCATGCAGTCATGTACCTCATGCAAATGTGTGTGCTTCTATATGTGCCCTTGATTTCCACATACCACATAGGGCTTTTTTCAGCTAAACAGAATTGTGCTGAAGTCAGATGTAAACAAGACCTGGTATTCTCATTAGTCATTTTAGACAGATACGTATTATTTAAATTCATTAACATTTGTCTAATTGCATACTTATTACAAATTCTAAATAGTTCCATTTTTCTTTTTCAAGAACAAATTAGAAATTATCTTTGCAATTTTATACACTGTGATATAGTACCTTTATGCATAAATAGGGTTTTTTACTGATAGTTTTCTGGTTTTTGTTACTCTAACCATTGCTATGTTCTAGAAAGCATTTTTCCACCCTCTTCTGCAACACAAGGCTGTTGAACCCCAGCATGGGCCATTTCACCTTCACTTCTGGCTGCTCGCTGAACTTGCTTGGTTTAAAGAGGGTAAATATTGTAATTTCCATTCTGTTTTCCATGATTGCTTTTTCACATTTCTGAGGAGGTGTCGTATTTGTGAATTCATGAAAAGTTTAAAATATTATTATAAATGCTTCTTAAGTGTTGTCAAGGTTAGGGCAGAAAAGACACAAGTCATAAAGTTTTCAGTAAAAGTAAAAAGTATTTATCTCCTACTGCTTTGGTCCATATGAATTAAAGATGACGTGACTTTCTCAAATCAGCAAGAGACAGTACAGGCTAAAATAATGTGTTTTGAAACAAAATATTTAAATAACAGTTTCTCATTTTGGCTCCAGCTTTGCACTTTTAGGCATATACGTAACATTCAGCATATGCATATTAAGTAACTTTAGGTATGTATGCATGCATGTGTACATAAATATGCATGTACACACATGTATTTAAACACTCATATATAAATAGAGGTATTTGTCTGTTTTTTTTAAAAAAAATAATGTTAGGTTTCCTCTAGAACAGTTAACTCTGTTTCAGATGGTTGGCTGTTGATATATTTAGGAGCAATGCTCTTCCATTTAGATTTTAAGAACTACCTTAAGAAGCCAACATTTCCCAGAATTCTAATATAGCACTTATTTTTAAATATTTTTGTGTTTAATAAAATTTCTTTTTATGGATTAGAGATATATAACACTTTTTTTCCTATAGTTTCAGATTCCCTAGTCTTATTTAAAATAATGAATATGGTATTGGATATTATGCACTAAAATTTGTTGTTTAAAACACAATATATGATATACCCATGAAACATATTTTCCTGATGGGAGAAAAAATTACCAAGAGAAAATAAAAATTTTAAGTCACACATGAATTACCTGGATAATGAATTTTCTATTGTATAATAACTTTTTATAAAGATAGTGGTTCCACTGAAGATTTCATATTGCTAGCTCTAAAATACAGCTGCTTACATGAACTTACCACAATACAAAAATGTTGGAAGGGGAGTGAATTCACTCCTTTATAATGGTGAAGTTATTGACCTGTGGTAACCATTTCTGTGGAATATATATTGACTAAGAAAAAATGTGCTCTGAATGGTAAACCATTGGGCTGAGAGGGGATCTGGGTTTATTAATTTTGGCTGTTGTCCCAGAAATAGATGGTTGACCCAGAAGACACTCAAATCCAAGGTGTTTTGGTACAAGCCGATTTTAAGCTGCAGACCTTGTTGGCATCCTGGAACTTAGAATTATCGAATCATTTTTGTTAGAAGAGACCTTTAAGATATCGAGTCCCACCGTTAACCTAGTACTGCCAAGTCCACCAGAAACCATATCCCTAAGCACCACATCTACATGTCTTTGAAATACCTCCAGGGATGGCGACCCAACTGCTTCCCTGGGAAGCCTGTTCCAATGCTTCATAATCCTTTCTGTGAGGAATTTTTTTCATAATATCCACCCTAAACCTCCCCTGATGCAACTTGAGGCCATTTCCTCTTGTCCTATCACTTGTTACTTTGGAGAAGAGACCAACCCCCACTGCTCTACAACCTCCTTTTAGGTAGTTGTAGAGAGTGATAAGGTCTCCCCTCAGCCTCCTTTTCTCCAGACTAAACAACCCCACTTCCCTCAGCTGCTCCTCACAAGACTTGTGCTCTAGACCCTGGGTCAACAGTGTGCTTTTGAATCAAATCCCCCAGTTATCCTCACTTACTTATGTGTTGAGGTTCAGGTGGCACCATGAAGCAGCCTCAGAGTACACAACTGATTCCCCTGACATGAAATTAATCAGGAAGATGCCTTCCAGTGTGCTATCAAGAACTCAGTCCACAGGGCTAAACTAGTTATCTCAATGTAAAACCCACTGAAATGCTTATAGTGTGAAGTCTACGTCTTTGCCAGCAACTGGGGGACTCAATAAATCTACTGAGCTGCTCTACACATCCATGGTGTGAAGTCATTTGTAGGGGATGGATAAGCAGTGAATTAGCAGTATAGTCTTTCTGACAGTGTGGTATGTGGGGTGTAGTGGGTACAGCATGCCAGAGTCCACTCTTGAATGAATTCAAGGCAGGATAGACATGTCCTATTTTACTCAGAGCAACTAGTTTTCCAATTCTTTGCCATTTTACTTTTTTTTTTTTTTCATTCATTGTATTTCATTGGTATTTATGTGAGAGTGAGTACAAGAGCACTTGTAAAATGCCTGCAGTGATAGAGATTTGATCTCATCTGAGTCTTCTAGGCACCACTCTTATACAGATAAGATAATAACAATGTTAATAGCCTCAGAGAACTTGTGACAAGGCACTGCAAATTTGTAACCAAAATATCTAATCCAAGGCATCTTCTCTGTTGCAGTTTACCACAGTAACATGAAACTACCATGTTTCTCAAATGTCCTTTAGTTTGAGGGCTGTCTTTATGTAAAAGATAATTAGAGTAAAAGTTAACACCATTCTACATAGTTTTAAAGCTCCTTTTCCTCTCAATTTTCTGGTTAAAATTACCTTTGAGACAACACTTTTGCCCTCGTGCCCAATAAACAATGATATAGCAAGAGCTGTTTCTTAAGTGGAATGAAGTCTGTGGTGTTTTAAGGATGTTGCGGTTGGGGTGCTAATATTTTTTTTTCTTTAGTAAATATTTGGAGTCCCTCATTCTGGTTCTTTGTTAGATGTTATGCTACACATGTGGACTCTGGCAAGTTGAGAGCTATGGGAATAATTCTGATCTGAAACAGCCTTTTGGTAAACACAAAAATGAGTGTATACCAATTTCAGAACCTCTCTATCTAGAATTACCAAAACAAACAGCTTTGAAATTGGAAATGTGTTTACCCTGGCTCTTCAGTCTGGCAGAGCAATCTGGCCCCATGGAATGGAAACTATGCATTTGAAACATCACAGGCGCTATAAAGGTTTGGAGACCAAATATGGGAAAGACTGTGAGCATTCTGGCTTGAAATACATAAGGAAGGGAGGAAAGAGCTAGCTGAATTCACAAGATAATGTTAGACCCTTCAGTTGTATGGGGTTAGTCACAGAGTTCTTCATTTTTCAATGCAAGCAACTAATGTAACTTCAGGAATCTGGAATTCCATTAATGCTGAAGTAATACTAATTCTTTTTCAGTGGCACTGCAAACATTGTAATGGGAACAGTAGTATGCTTTTGTCTGTACTATCTGTCTACTGACAATAAAATAAAAGGCAGGAAAGTTATCTTTTTTAACTCTACAGTTATCAGTCTTGGAACTTTTTGGCAAAAAAATATTGTAGAAACATGCTATTTTCTATAACATGATTAAAATATAAGTTAAAATTGCAAAGTTTACAAATTAAAATACACAAAGAGAAAAAAAAATAAATATTTTGATGATCCCAAACTTTAATGATTAAATGGTTTTATTAGGTCTTCTGAAAAGGTTATGGAAAAGGGTAATAATCTGAAATAGTTCACATTAAGAAATTTTGTGCATTGCTAAAATACATGCCACTTGGCAAGAATTTTTAATGTAGTGTGGTTGTCAGAGTTGACCAGTATTTTACACACATAATGAGCCAGAGATGACTGAAAATAGTTTATCTTAATAGTATCTATGGACTAAGTAAGTGCTTAAGCATATTGTTGCTATATTCAATTTACTTGTAAGGATCCTAAGAAGCACATAATTAGTGTGTTGCAATTTTATTTCCAACATCCACTAGCGTTATGAGACTGTGAGCCAAGTTCACAGACGGCTTAATCACCTTTAAATCCACTGATTTCTATTGTACTGTCCTTATTTAATCCACCAATTATTTCAGAATTAAACATTATTTCAGAATTAAATTTATAATTTCATCTTTTCCTTGGTAATCCTGAACCAATCTAGCCAGTGCTGTCTAATTTATTTGCAGTTATAGGCTGGATTGTATTCCAGGTATAACTGTGAGCTGGTTATATCTCTCTCCAGATATATTTAGGCACAGCGGAAAATTACAGACCTTCCCAAAGTTGTGTACGTCTCAGCAAGATATGCCACACAATGGAGAGGCTGTGTGTTGAAAAGCAGACGGTGCTGAGGATCCAGCAGATACACTATGGACATTCCCGCATTTTTCTTTGAGCTAGTCCTAGACGGATCCGATGGACCGAACCCCCAGTCACGGCTGAAGCAAGTAGGGTGAGATCACAAAGTGCATCCTTCAGTTTAACTTGATCCAAAAGGAACCCGATTGTGTGCTCTGAGACTGCTTTGTGATGCAGACCAAGGCATGGTTAATAGGAACAATGAAAATTTAATTCAAATCCACGTTGTTGGTCTGAATGGAAATGTTAATGCAGAGGCATTCTGTAAAAGATATTCAAAGTCACTCAGGCCCTGGATAGAGGTTTAGATTATCTCATCTTTCAGCAGTCTTGTTTCAAGTCAGAATCTCACAACCTAACTTCTATGTACCCATAAGCAGTAACCCATGACACAGGGTCTGGAATTCTTTCCAAAATACTTTCACTATCTTTCCTCTTTTTTGTTTTATGATGTCCAGGCATCCCTCACCTTAGAGAAGGAAAGCTGCACTGAATTGAGTGTTTTTCTTTTCTTTAATACTGGGGGGGTGGAGGGTGGGGGAAGACCAAGGCAAAAATCCAGTGCAGTAAAGGAAAGAAAAGCAATGATTTTTCCAAAGACATAGTAATACCATGGAAGATCAGTTACCAAATTAGACAGAAGGGAAAGCAAAAATTATTCAGGGCTTCTTCACCTGAGGACTTTACAGGACAGACAAAGCAACAGGGTATAGAGTTTTCATAAGTTTTTGTGACGACATCTAATCTGCAGTAACTGTGTACAGCTGTTGAGATTAGATATGAGTTTGTAAGAAAAGCTAGATCACTTAACCAGTCCTTGTCTCATCTTTCAATGCATTGCATTCTTAATGAACAAGTCTTCACTTATCTCTTACAAATATTTTAGCCTGATAGTTTCCAAACCTCTGAAAGGCTTTACCTTTTGTCAGCCAATGAGCACTTCAATAGAATATTGTCTCATTCTTCTTCATTGAACAAGTCATGAGTGCTTTGGTGATTTAATGAGCACATATCTAGTTGATGCAGTGAAGAACAGAATTTTTAATATGAACAAATGATGTCAAGTCTTTGACTCAGATGGGGCTCTTATGTGAATAGCATCATAGTATCTGAAAAACTTACATTGACAGCACAAACCTTCCTTCTTGCATGTTCCAGCAAAACAGCACAACTGTTCTCCTCACCAGTCGTGTGCCACATTTGAGCATGCATTGTCTAAGCAAGCTTATCATTGCCAATAGCTGTCACACTTTTAGGACTTTTTTTCAACTTTTTGGAGAATCTTTGGACAGTGCTGGTAGAAGAAAGTGAGCAAAGGCAGTTCTTGAATTATAGCATAAGTTTCCATGCATACACTGAGCAAAAACACTCAGCTGTATAGGGGCAGTAGGATCACAACTCTCATGGCTTGCAAGTAAAAATTATTTATATGCAGCTATTTAAAAAGTAATTTGGGTTGATATATCATTGGGTACCTCCTCAAATTCTTTTCTTTGTTATATTACGTGAAAGTACAGACCCATCAGTTATTCTCTGCTTTTTCTGGGTCCCTGCTATGCACATCAATGCTCGCTTATTCTTTCACTTCTTTACTGCTTCTTGTAAATTGGAAGTAAGGCTATTTCATGTCATCGTCATAGACTACATTTTATTTTATTATATACTATATGTATAGGTATGTTATATCTTTGTGTGTATATATCCTATGACATTATACATCTACATCCATATATATATGTGTGTGTAAAAATACATAGATATAGAGAGATATATATGCCTCTGTGTGTGTGTCCATGTGTACAGAATGAATGAACTTCAAATAAATGTTTTATTGGGTGGTTGTCATTCTCTTTGGTATGAGACGATCACACAAACATTTGCCAAGACACTGTAGAATAATTTCTTTGTGGTTTCCATGAAATGCTGCCCTGTATTGAACTTCTTTGTGGGTGTAGCCTAACAAGTCAAACAGGCTGAAAATCGGTCTGTAAATAAGACATGGCTTTC
The DNA here is from genome assembly GCF_000708025.1 of Charadrius vociferus. Taxonomy (NCBI): domain Eukaryota; kingdom Metazoa; phylum Chordata; class Aves; order Charadriiformes; family Charadriidae; genus Charadrius; species Charadrius vociferus. The sequence continues at coordinate 1,053,250 of NW_009649568.1, forward strand.
CCATATTGTACTGATTTTCCTCCTTGCTATGTCATCATACTTTTTTTCAGTGTTGTTTCGGTCTTCCTGTTCATGATTACAATATACCCACTTAAAACAAAATTTGATGTAACTTTTGAAGTTATTTTATAAAATGAGGCAGGTGAGACTCTGACTGCATTCTCCGAGGGCTTTTTGCCCTTTATCATTTTCTTTTTCTGAAGCATCATCGGTCACAGATGAGGCAAACCTTGTACTGTGCAATGCCTGGCCCACAGGCAGCTGTTAAGATTTTGTTCTGCTGTGACTACATGCAGAACTTTTCATCACTGGGTGCCTTCCTGACTAAAAAATGTTCATTTTGGTTATTTGCCACTTGAATTTTGTTGCCTTACAGGTTTGTTTTCTAGGAGTGCCATACTGGTTTATAATTCTTTCTCTCTTTGAGATATGAGTTCTGTCACAGCTGAGAGTGTATAGCATCCCTCGTGGCATGTGAGCCATAGAGTCGTCACTGCTGCTTTAAACTTAGAGAACTAAAATAAATTCTGCGGCTCTTTGTGCCTTCCTTTGTGTTCTTTGCAGAGAAACAGCATTTAGAAGAAATCTGCAGACCATGACTGCAAATTACCATAAACCCTGTAATAAAGCAAAATGAACTTAAATACTTTAAGCTTCCATATGACCAAGCCGTAAGAGTCCTAGTCCATTATCTTTATAATTCTACCTGCTAATGAGTTCTGTGAGTTGCTGCTGGATCAAAATACAGCTTATCAATATTAGTGAACCTTTATCACTTTTCTGTTAAAAAGTTGATGTTCTGAGCCTTTGGGCTTGAGGAGTGTTGCTAAGAGAGATGCTTTATAAAAGAGCTATTAGTCTTTCGCAGCCTAAGATTTGACAGCCTGGGAAGCTACCGAGACCATTTGCCAGTCATTCCTTAGGCATCTCCTTCAGCAGCCAAGGAATGATATCATACCTAGGCTAGTTTTCTTACAAACCTGTGAGACGTTATGGAAAAATATTTATTTTATTGTAGGTTGAAACAGGACATTTCATCTAGATGTTTCTTAAAAGTGATTTTTACACTATTACACTTCAAAGTCAGCAAATATGCTGGTATACAAACATGAACAGCAGTTGACATACAAATATCTGCATTCATTTTTCTTAGAAAAGGGACTCAATCAGTTTAAGGAGTTATTTATTCAAACACTTATTCAGAGGCTGGAAAAATTTCCAACTTGGAGATGCATTATTCTATGAATTGAATTTAAAACTCAGCTGACTTTGCAGTGAGGTATAGGTCCCCGGTTTAAAGAGTGTGAGGCAGACTATATTTTTCCCTGACATTTTTGATTGGATTAATGTTGGATACAAATAAAACTATTCTGTATCTCTGAATATGGACATTTTTCAAAAGGACAAAAATGCATGAGGTTTAAATACTAGATATCAGTGTCAAATGTTCTTTTTGTACATATTCTTTCTGTATATTGATATTACCTAGGTTTAATGCACTGCATTTCTACTTGAAGAATTTAAAAAACATTATTTTCTGGATTAGTTTTTTTAACGTTGATAGTTTTGTCACATCATTCATTTCAACATTTTGCTTCTCTTTGGGAAACATTACTCCACTGGAAAGCAGCATCAGGATTTCAGGGGAACAGTGAGTTATTCAAGACAGTCGATTACAACTGTAATTTCTCACAGATGTTTTAATCCAGTGGGTTTAAATTGATATCCAAATAAGTTTTAAGAGACTTCACAAAATGGGTGTATATCTCTACACTCTACATACAATTATCTTCCTGACAGTACAACATCTTATCTGTAAGGAAACACCATATGGCTTTAACTCAGATGAGACAGCACCACTGTGCAGTAGATGAGTTTCTCTAAAGCAGAACAGCAAAACTTTAATGCACCATGCTAAAATGCATATGTGAAGAAACCGAGAGTGTTATAAACACAGGTGACAGCCTGGCAGGCTTTTCTGGAAGCATCACCTGTCCTATCAAGATGATGCATGATGAATAGATATTGGCTGTAAACCTTCTTCTTCCTCACTTCGCGCTTGGTGGTGGTTGTATTGCTTATATAGTTGGGTTCTTTGGTAGTACAATTAATAATATTGTCAGTTTTGACCTCTAAAGACCTACACAGTAAATTACATTCTCCAGTGCTTTATATTAGTCAGTTGACTCTAAATCCTTGGGAAATGCATGTATTATAGAGAAGGTTTCTTAAAAGTTGCATTTCCCACTGGGCTGCCATAGCAGTTGACATATGGCCTCATGTTATGTGTAAAAGTTAACACTGTACAAAACTTGCAGCAAGTCTCATGAAATATATTAAGAACTGGCTTAAATGAGAAATCTCACAAAGAAATTGGAGTAGGGGCATTTTTCCTGGGGCCATGGAGAGATTTAGTTTTTACCAGTGCCTGTGCCTTGGCTTTTGCAAACTGGTGCTTTGCCACTTTTCACCAACATATTTTGGCGTTTGATATTTTGCTGAAATATCTGTAATTTGTGGAAAATTTTGGTCAAAATAGGTTTTATTGAAATGTTTCCACTGGGGAGATAAAGTTTAAAAAAGGAAGAATATATGTTTATTATTTGACATAAGTTTTCTTTTTAAAATGCAAATACTAAGGTCACCAGAGGTGAGTTTAGTACTTATTTCTTCTGAACCTAGCTGGTGACACTATTTAAATGGGATGGGTGTTCATGTGAGACATCCTTGCCTTTGCCAAAAATAAAATTCTCTCAAGGTAGTATTAAGAATATGCTATTTCTCTAACCCATCCTGGATGTTGGTGTACTCCTGATGCCTTTTTTTCCCTCATCTTTGTATGTATACAGGAATTGCTTCTTTTTTTTATGCCTATCTCAACTGTGATTTCTTTACTGCTAGGGCAACATTTTCCAGTAGGCTGGTTTTAGAATTACAACTCCAGATGAAGGCTGGTCCAAGACCCAGGCTCTTAGCTACCCAGTCCCAACACAACACATGGTCAAACAACTCTAATTTATGCAACCATTGTAAGGTTTACTGGAAAACAGCATAGGAAGAATATTGCTCTGCCCCATCTGTTACCATCATTCTTCATCGCTGATGTCACTTGGGAAAAGATAGTGCAGAACTTCATTGCTCCCACCCTCTGCACAGAACTAATGGAAATTCTCTTTGCAGAGCAGGCAGAGATGGAGAAAAAAGCCTTAAAGAAGTGAGACTCTGTGCTTTCCCATTCTTTGCTGGAGTATTTTTTTGAGAGAATGGTGTAATTGTCTAGCATGATGTGACTGTGAAGGCAGAAGTATTACTTGAAGACATCAAGAATAAGAAGACACTGAAAACTAGGAAATTGGAAGACTTGACCTTGACAAGTGTGAAACAGTTGAGGAAGAACTCCTACAGATCTTACCAAGTTGCTCTGTTCTCTGCTGAACATCCTAATCTTGTCAAGAAGTTTTCTAAGCCTTTTTGTGCCCCTTTAGCCACTAAGAAAAAAAGACCTCAGTGCTGTTCTGAACAGCTCAATCAGTAACAAGACTTAGGCTATATGGAAAGCAAAACAGAACTAGTAACACAGAAATAAGTATTTAATGCTCTGAATGAATGCTGACTATTCACCTCAAACCCTATGTAGTTTTCATGCTACCTGTTAAAAAATGGGTGTAGAAAAAGCCAAGTTCATTGGGGAATAAATAGATATCACACAGTAAAGCATAAGTACAAGATATCCTAAATTTATACAGTTGGTTTTTTTTATCATAGTGCTAAACTGACCTTGGCTTTCATTGCTACAGGATGAATAAGCAGAGAGATACTGATATAGAAGCAAGTATTAAAAAGGAACAGGCAGTTCTCCATTTAGATAGTATATTGTTGTTTTCTAATTATACTAACATAAATACATATGAAGACTTTTTGGCTTCATGCTTCAAGAGAGGAGAAATTTTTGTGCCTGTATTCAAAATACTTGGTACCTAGAAAAGAAAAACAGAGACATCATTGATTTGGTCCATGGTATGGTTTTGGTGTACTTCGGCATTATTGTACTAATAATTCTAAAGTCTTTGAAATGCCTCATTCAGGGTAGATGGGTTTTGTTCTAATTGCACAGCATAATCTTAACAAAGATGTCTTAATCATCTTTTAATTTTAAAAATGAAGTGAAACAATAATGACTGCATGTATAGAAGTTCTGTGATCTTTAGGGTGTATATTCAGTGTTAGTTGGAGGTCAAAGTTTAAACTGTCAATTTTCTTCCTCATTTATTTGAAATTGTGTCCTCAGTTCTGAAGAAATGTGGATACAATATTTTTCTTCTCAAAAAGTAAGAGTACTAATTCAGCAGCAGTGGCTGCCACAGTAATTACAAGCAGAGCGCAGAACTCTCTGCCACGATAATTCCCACACAAACACCAGTGAGGAGCCAGAACACTTCCTATAAGTATATCCTTCTGAGTACTTTTTTATGGCCTTCAGTTGCGAAATGTTTGATACTCCAAGATGGCAGATTAGGTAACCATGGTGAGTAGTAGCTGCACTTTTTTGATATTTTGGGGATTGTTTTGCCTTATTTCAAAAGTTGTTATACAGTGCTCAATTTTTATGTTTTGAAATTTCATTACAGGTGTGGGTTTTGCTCATCTGTTGGGTTTTTTTTAACAATTTTTTTTTCTTATGCAGTTTTCTTGTAATTGACTTCTGGAAAGATAAACATGTATAATAGTTATCTAAAGTGATCAGCTCTCTTCAGTGTTAATGGATTGATTGCCACAATAATTGCAGAAAATGATCAAGAGGTCTAGAAATTATCCAATCCTTATAAAAGAAGGAGAATGAGATATGGTATTCATGGTACTCATTTCCTTTGGCTTTTAGGCTTGTGAAGCTGAGTAAATTTCTTCACTGAGTTCCAAGACGCAATATCTTTCTGAGTTCTTGAGAAGTAGCAGTCTTAGCAAGTAACAGCGGTCACACAGGAGGAGTTCACCTCAACTTCACAGAATCACAGAATAGTAGGGGTTGGAAGGGACTTCTGGAGATTGTCTAGTCCAACCCCCCAAACTAACCTTCTAAGTTGGCAGAGTTTTCAGCCTGATATTTGTTCTTCCATTCACTAATGGGTGAAGGCAATATCTTTGAAATTATATCATTTTCTTGACTAGTAAAAATGCACAGAGGTCTCTGATACATTTACAACCGATATCTCTGACAGATTTATAACCAACTCTGTAATAAGCCCTATTATGCCAAATATTGCCTAGTTAAACTGGTGATTTTCCAGCTGTCACTGGAACAAAGTGGAATCATTTAAAGAGAGCTTAGACGGGATGACCAAGTAAACTGTATAACATAATAAATTGCCTAGATTCCTTAATCGCGTTTTCATTCCTGATGATGCTCTCCTTCTAGTTCCTTGAGGTTCTTTCTGTATCATTCCTGATGTTCTTTTTCCTTACATTTATTTGTCACTTTCTCCATCAGTCTCTCTTCTCATTTGCATCTCTCAGGTTTCCTACAAAGACAGCCTCCCTGTGTTTAGCCATTCCTCTTTTCAAGGCGCACACTCACAACACATGCATTAGGAAAGAGAAAAACATAATTTACTCTTGTTATGTCTGCAGGTAATGTGAATTCTTTTTTCACCTTGTCATTTATTTTTTTAAAAAATGCAGATTCTTCTCCATTCAGGTCTCTTCCTTTTAAGATCTCTGGTAGAGCAGAAAGATGTGATTATTCAAGAAACTGCAATACAGGTTAAAATTGGAGATGAATACAAGAGATTTCTGTTGAGAGCCAAGAAAGTATGGAGTAGAGAAATTCAAGAACGGGAGTAAGGCGGAGGAGGAAAACACCGTGAATCAACCACACACCCGTAAATGGTCTGTTTGAGAGCTCCCTGCATCATGCCCATCACTGCATTTCCAGATAGTTCACTAACAAACCCATGATTCCACTCTGTTCTGGAATCTTGTTCTCACCAGCACCTTTTACCTTTTCTGCACCAAGATTTCATGAGATATATGAATTTTTTGCTTCCTCACCCATGATGTAAATAAAGCAACCAGTAAATAAAATTTGCCAAATACTCAAAAAAAAAAAGAGTTTTCAATTGAGCTTTTTCTTAAGTGCAAAGTGTTGAATGATTTTATCTCTACACCCTCACCCCAAACAGTACCACTATCTGTATTCCTTGTTTATATATTCCTTCTTTGTACTCGTCTTCTGTGTATTCCTCTCCCTTATATAGGTTTCCAGTCTTATTCAAGGTGGAAAACACTCCTAACTGGGAAGCTGATGTGAACAGCTATATAGGTGACGTGATTATAAAGGGGAAAAGAGTAATTCATAGCAGGTAGGTATAACACTGTAATATCATCATGGTAAAAATATATTTTATTCAGGATGCCCTCACAGTTTAAAGCATAGTGAAAACAGTTTAATGTGACAACTTATAGACAAATCAGTTATAACTACCATTATATTTTACAGTGCTTTTCAGTATTTTTGTTTGCTTTTGGTGGGGGGGAAGGAGAGGACATGGGGGGTTGTAATCTTCTTCTAATATTAGAAATGGATTTCCATTCTACTCTTGTTCACTATAAATACATTTCAGTGTGCAGGTCTTTCAATAGCTCGGCAAAACATTTCAGATCTGAACTCTATCACTCCATTGACTGAACTTTGAAATTTAAAACTAATGTGCTGTTCCACTGTCTAAAGGCACTCCTGATGGGTAACTTTAACATTGTTTAGATGCCAAGTAATTTGTTACAACCTGAATTTCCTCTTCTACTTAATGGCTGAAAGTTAAATGTTTGCCATCAAAAAATGGTGGTCCGTTGAGCAGTGATCCATGTGAGAACAGTGAACCTATGTCTCTGCAAATTTGTTAGTCATCTATGAGGCAAAGCAGAGCTGACCTCGTAATGTCAAATCCCATTTAGAGCTGGTGAATAGGTTGGAAAGAAGGTACTTGATATCTTTTGAGCAGTATTAAAAAATACACTGCTGTGCAGAAGGATGAAAGCCTCAGTAAATTAATGTGGATATTCTGGCCTTTCCAAATAATTTATAGTTGAATTCTGTCCTTTAGGAGGAAAGGAATGCAGTTAATAAAGGTTGCGACTTCAGTAAACAGTTTCAGAGCAGGGATACTTCCATGTAAGTGTTTGAAGCTGTAGCTTTACCCTTCTGTGTGCACCATTTTCTTTGAGTGGTCCTTCCTTATACCTCATTAGTAGTTGCACTTTCTAACTTCACTCAATAGCAGTCACTCACATCACTTTGCTAAAGAACCAGGTTGAAGTTGAAATGTCATATACCGCATTTTACTAAAAGATGCCGATTTATTCTAGTCTATATTTTACTTAAATTCTTCTTATTCATTGTCTATAGGCTGCAGGAGCACCAAGGCACAGAGTCATGAAGCTGGGGCCGGTGTCCACAGTGACACAGCTCATGTTAACACACGACTAGTCTTTCCATTCCCCTGCCAAGTGACTGTGTTGTACTCATTCAATCAATTCACTCCACTGAATGTCAGCTATGAAACTTTAAGGGCTTCTAGGTTTAGGTCTTTAAGATCTGCTTTGCAAAGATTGCAACTGGCTGCATAATTTACTGGAGAGGAATCCACTTTATTTGGCTAAACTGGTAGGTATTGTTGCTGTTTTAACATTAGTTTTTACATATTTGGAATTAAATTTTAAGGATTTTTTTTTCTAACCTAAATAACCAATTGAACTGCAAATATTTAGGTAATCAAGCTTTCACTTGTAGGTCTTGCACAGGCTCTGAGCAAATGCAATAAAGATCTCCACCCACTCTCCTGCCAGAGTGTCACTGCATCTTTTTAGACACAAATCCACAGGCAACACCCCAGGTAGGATTTGAAATCAAAATAAAAAATTCTTTTGAAGGGCAGCAACAATTGATCAGAATTGTCAGAGACCAGTGAAGAGGACAGTTGCTGGGTATAAAAATAGGATGTGACTGTGATAGTTGTGTGTGTTAATATATTTATGAGTTTGGGCAGAAAGATGACCGGACACTTCATCTGTGCCTAATGCAATTTCATGCAGATTCTCACCAGTTGTGACCTTTTTGCATTGCTCCAGAATGTTATGCCTGAAATAGCTTGCCCTCTTCATCCCAGTATTTTTATTAGGCTTTTCCTGTTGCCAAAACCTACAAAATCTAACTGTGCAGACTGTGAAATACAATGTTTTCCAAGGAATTTAAGAGGAGCCAAAAACCAGGCTCCAATTAGACAGCTTGCTATATTCTCACCATGGAGGAGACAGCATGTAAACTATCCGTATGCATTAATTATAATCTCCTCCCCTACCTTCCATTTATCAGCTTGCCAAGTTTCTCCCCTAACTGAATAGTCTTGCTCTTCCTGTGTGGAAAAGGAGCAGTCATCTGGGGTATGTTTGCGGCTATGACTAAGGATCTATCCCCATGAAATTAAAAAGACACGGGCACAACTCAAAAAAGGGTGACCCACAGTTTAATATCTTTGTCAATGACCTGGATGAGGGGATCGAGTCCACCCTCAGAAAGTTTGCAGATGACACCAAGTAAGGCAGGAGCATTGATCTGCTTGAGAGTAGGAAGACTCTACAGAGGGATCTGGACAGACTGGATAGATGGGCCGAGGCCAATGGTGTGAGGTTCAACAAGGCCAAGTGCCGGGTCCTGCACCTGGGTCACAACAACCCCCTGCAGCTCTACAGACCTGGGGAAGATTGGCTGGAAAGCTGCCCAGCGGAGAAGGACCTGGCGGTGTTGGTTGACAGCCAGATGAATATGAGCCAGCAGCGTGCCCAGGTGGCCAAGAAGGCCAATAGCATCTTGGCTTGTATTAAAAGTTGTGTGGCAAGCAGGACTAGGGAAGTAATTTGTCCTCTGTACTCAGCACTGGTGAGGCTGCACTTCAAATACTCTGGTTTTGTCCCCTCACTACACGAGGGACATTGAGGTGCTGGACTATGTCCAAAGAAGAGCAACAAACCTGGTGAAGGGTCCAGAGCACAAGTCTTATGAGGAGCAGCTGAGGGAAGTGGGGTTGTTTGGTCTGGAGAAAAGGAGGCTGAGGGGAGACCTTATCACTCTCTACAACTACCTAAAAGGAGGTTGTAGAGCAGTGGGGGTTGGTCTCTTCTCCAAAGTAACAAGTGATAGGACAAGAGGAAATGGCCTCAAGTTGCATCAGGGGAGGTTTAGGGTGGATATTATGAAAAAATTCCTCACAGAAAGGATTATGAAGCATTGGAACAGGCTTCCCAGGGAAGCAGTTGGGTCGCCATCCCTGGAGGTATTTCAAAGACATGTAGATGTGGTGCTTAGGGACATGGTTTAGTGTTGGACTTGGCAGTGCTAGATTAACAGTTGGACTTGATGATTTTAAAGGTCTTTTCCAACATAAACAAATATATGATTCTGTGATTCTATGACCTGATCAAGCTGGTATATGCTTTTTCTATATTTTTTGTTTCTTTTTCATGGAGTCATTGGTAGTTAAGAACGAGAATGGGGAGCAATTAGCGTTTTCATAAAACTTAGACCTAGGGCTGAGGAGAGAACAGGAAGCAATTCATCTTGGTGAGCAAGCCTCAAGAGTCATCATTTCCCTGTTTGTGTTTCAGTTCAGATGAGTGCCATCCTGTTGCTTGTTTTATAAACTGTTTAATAAACTGTAATGTTTATTAACAGTAATCCATTAAGAGTGTCTCCTGTGAGACCTTTTCTGTAGTCAGTGCTCTGCACTTCAACCCATTTTTATTTTCCTTTTGTTGTTTCTAGCTTTCCCACCCATTCAGAAACTTTAATGATTTTATCTGCACTTTTATACTGTTCTGTACAGAGAAAGAGCTCTTAAAAGTGTTTAGATACAACCTCTGCCAGCTTGCCATACAGAAAAAAAATGAGGTCTAATATATGTGTATGTAAGCCCCATAGTCTAAAATTGTAACAGCTCAATTTCCTTGCTAGGAAGTGGGAAAATTAGCTGTGCTATGTCAGGTGGTGGATCGGGCTGGGAGGTAGTACATGTGGTCATAACAACTGCAAAGGGTTTATTATATAAGGCTCTGCTCATTTTTAATAAAATTGTCCTTGAAACCCAGCAAGACCAGAAATTATTGGAAGCTTGCAATGATTTTTTTCTCTGCGAAGCACTCTGAAATTTCACATGGTGAAAATCACTTATCAATGCATCTAAACTGAGTTTTATTTTAAAATACAGTTTTTAATTAAAGTTTGCAATTCTGAGCCTGCTGCTGGTGCCTGATATCTTGCTAAAAGGTCACAGCACTGGTGGCATTAATGGTATGAGAACGAGATATAGGAGATCATGAGCATTTGAATTGTATTTCAGTGCTGGTTTATCATTAGGAGGGGCTGTAGCTGCTCCTCACTGAAGGCAGGCTTAGTGATGAAAGTGAGGGGCTCGTTCCTTGCCTTAGTTGTAGTCACAGGCAAAGCAGGCAAGTTCCTATGTTGGGGGTGTGCAGGGAAGGGGCAAATGGTTGTCTGTGGTTTCAGCTGCCTCCTTTGAGGATGGTGGGGCTCCAGCAGCCCCCAGCATAGCTGCTGTAGTGGTGCGGTGGGTAGGGTGGGAATGGTGACTGGGGGGCAAGCATAATCTCATCTCAGGAGATAACAGGGACAAAAACTCCACCTCAGTGTCCAAACCCCATCATGCTTTTTTTTTTTTTGCGGTGGGTAGGGTGGGAATGGTGACTGGGGGGCAAGCATAATCTCATCTCAGGAGATAACAGGGACAAAAACTCCACCTCAGTGTCCAAACCCCATCATGCTTTTTTTTTGAACAGGAACAGTTTGATGTGGCTTGTGCCTCTTATTCTTCATGTGACAAGTGACTTTGCCTGTACTGCTGGAAAGACTTGAACTGCCTTGATTCCAGTTGTATCTTGAAATGTAAGTCAGAAGAACCTGTATCTGCCTTACTGCAGCTGACTATGATGCAGGGGGACGGTGGATCAGTGGACATTTGGCAGAGGAGATATGAGCTGCAGTTCTCAGAGTGGTGTTGCAGGGAGCTGAAGAGGAGCAAATTTCATTCGGAAGCTTTCAAAGGGCCTCACAAGAGAGAGTTAGAAAAAGCTGCCCTATTGCGCAGGGCTGGCATTATTCTCTTCTGAGCTCCTGAAGCAGACCAGTGGCGCACCTGCTGTCTCTGGAGGATATCTGGGGAAGTAAAACAGAATGATGAATTTTGCGCACCAACTTGTGTAACTGTAGTGTTGCCTAAGCCAGCAACATAAAGTTTCTGACGTGTCGGGACAGGCAAAGGACAAGAATTACAAATCCTCCAGTGTGGTATGGAGGAAGATGTTAAGGAGGCCTCGGGGCTGAGGTTCTCCAGCAGTAAGCACAAGACTAAGTTGTCTGTTAACAACCCCAAGGATAGACTGGGTACAGCCATATTACCACTCTGGTCATAACTGTAAATTACTATTACATTAAAAATATATTGGGCTAGTGAAGGCTGAAACTAAGTGGAACGTATTGCCATTGCCCAGAGGGATCTGGCATACAACCACCACTGATAGCAGAAATGATCATTTGCAAACAGAACAGAAAGCAGAGCTCTGAGAGTCAGAGGCGCGCTCTTCAGAACATCTGCCAGATGAGCTGCAGCATAAAATCCAGTGTTAGATTATACGTATTGGGCTGTTGGGTTTTGTTGTTATTTTCTTTTAAATTTGCTCTTTGATCTTGGATAAAACGATGCCTCTTTGCCAAAACAACTGCTGAGGGTGAGACTCCAAAGAAAGCAATTAGGACTAGCACAGGTTATCTAGAGAGCATATTTCTAAACTTGTGTTCTCAATATAAAAGTGAGTTATCAATACCAAATAAGTGTTTCTTAAATGTACTGAGGTGTTCGGAATGCCCCAGAAAATAAACAAATAAATAAAAGGGTACCTTTAAAAGATTTTCATTTAGGAATAGAAAAATCTAGCCCATAGCCTCAGTCATAATGGGGAAACCACTATGCCTAGACAGCATAAACAGCTAAAAATGCCTATACAGTGAGATAAGAAAATAGGTATCTTTCTGTTTATTTTTCCAATACAGAAAATAAACTGTGCTTGTTGTAGGCTACTATTGTAGTTTTTCTGAAGTATCTTTTCTGCAAACCAAACAAACTTTATTGTTCGGAGCCTTGGGAACTGTGACACTTTCAGGAGACTAAGTCTATGGAAATCGGCGGTAAGAAACAGAGGTTGCAGGTCATGGTGTTATCAAAAAAGACTTTTGTCACTGCAGAGAAATAAATGCTCTGGCAGAATAGATTACATCAGCGTACTGCCAAACTGGGAGGGAAGCAAAGGTCTTTCTGCCCAAAACAGCTTTAGAGGGGCAGTAACCACCCCTGGATGAGCTGACTGAACCTGGGGACATGATTCATCTGGTACTAACGAGCCTTTTGCTGCCTCAGAATAGGTGAGACAACACTGGGTATCTCAGAGATTAGCTGACTACAGTTAGGAGGTTGCTTTTACCTGTGGAAGGTTTTTTGTTATGCTGACTCCCATTAGGGTTATGTTTGGCTGAGGAAGGAGGAGGAAGTGGAAAACTGTTATTCTAAGATCTTTTAGCAGACGTTTGTGTTAGAGGTTGAAGGCCAAGCAATAGATTTTAGAAGCTGAATGAGTTTCTCAACACAGCTTTTGTGTTGCTCAGCACAGAGAAAACTGACCTGAAGATAATGACTTTTGAGAAAGGTAAAGACTAAACAACATTTGGTTTCCTCATTAAAATCTTCTCGTTATTTGAAAAGATGTTCACCTAAGACAGCACGTTGCTGTTTTGTATTTCAGCTGTCCACTGAGCCTCGGGCCTCTGAAAAGTTTATACTGTCAAGCAGACAGAAAGAGCAAAAAGCAGTAGGACCTGATTGCCCACGGTAACAAAGCAAATCCAGGAATTAAATCCAGGCTGCCTTGTTCTCCTGCCCTACACATAGCCTGAGGATGCTGTTTTGGCCAGTAGCAGGCTACTCTGTACTAGCGAGTGACACATAGTCTAACACATAGTTCTTATACTTATGAAAAAAATTATAATCCCTGATAAGAGTCTCCATATGCCTTGTCCTTTTAAAAACAAAGTTAACCACTGGAAGAGGCTTTGCATGTCAATGAGATTCTCTTCAGGTTTCAAATCTAATCAAAATGGATGCAACTTTCTTCTAAAGAATACGCAAACCACTTGGTCAAACATCCTTCAGCTTTTAAGTTTATCACCAGCCTGACGTCAGTCTGGAAATCCCAACTTTCTTAAGAGATGATAAATGTTATCTGCCAATCTCTTCTGCTGAATAAACTTTGTTTGATCTGCATTAATCACACTTGGCAGAAGCTGTTCAAGCCTGCTAGCAGCAATCCTGGTGAACAGCTTGGCATCATTGCTTAATAATGAAGTGGAACAGTATGAAAAACAACATGAAGGAGCCTTCTTTTCATTCCCACCCCAAAGTTAATGAAACACACATTAAGTGAATGGTTTGAAATATTCAATAGCTCTGAAACTGTCTTGTTGTAATCATATTATTACTCTCAAGGGCAAAACATATCCCTCTTTTTTCTAACTTTTCTGCTATAATGCTATGTGCCAGAAGTGCACAGAACTGAGAAATACCATACTTCTATAATTTTCTGTACTTTTCATAATTTAATAAATAAGCGTTCAATTTTCTGAATTAGTCTTCACAAATTTTGCCCAAGGATGTTTGAGTCATTATCACTTTCACTCCAACATGGTTGAGTGTAGTTCAAAGCTCAGCTCCTTCTGTCATTTTTCTTGGTCAAGAGAGGGCCAGAGACAGGTCTGTGCATCACTTCAGTCCAACAAACCCTGTTGTGAGGGGCTTTCCTGGTATTTAAGCAGTGAGTGAAACACACACTGAGTATTTCTACAAAAATGCTAGATCTGGTGGCAGGTTCTCATCCAGAAAATGCTTAAAAAATGTTTTTTCAGTAACTTCACTTGAGTATGTAGATGCACTAAACTCAGTGGGACTGTTAGCACAGGAAATGTTCAGCACAGAAATAAAGCATTGGTAGAAACAGCTATTAGAGTACTTAGGGAGGGTGAGAAATGTACTCCTGTGGGGCTACAAAGCACCTGCCTCCGTTTTGAATAAATAGGAAGAGGAAGCAACAAAGAAAGAGAGCAGGGAGGGAAGTACAGAAAGTGGAGCTGTATCACTGGAAAATGAGGTGGAAGAATGGAAAAGAAAAACGAGGAGACAAGGAAAAACCAGAGTGAGGATACTTAGTTTAGTTGTGGCCAATGAAGGAAATAGTATTTTGAAAAAGGGAAAGATCTTCTTCAGAAAATTCTGTGACCTCCTATACAATTTCTGGGAATTCCTGGTGTGCAGGGTCTATTTGGCAATGATTTGCAATGCTTTACTGAGGAATCTCTCTTGTAAAAAAAGAACATAGGTAAAAACATCACAATTGACAAAGGAAAAACCACCAATGAACTTTTTCCCTTAAAAAGGCCATTAGAATTGTCTAGAGAAATTTAAAAATGTTTCCATGTTAGGAGAGAATAAGGATGTAAGGATAACACAGCTGAGCTGCTTTATAAATGTGTGCTCATCTCTGCTTAAGCCTCAGCCTTTTGAGACTAAAAGACAACTTACACTGAAGTTTTTGGAAGCATCATCATTTTGTCATCCTCTTGTCCCCTTTGGGCCTTTTCATAAACTTTCATTTCTGGATAGCTGAAGTTGCTTTAAATAAACTACTTTATTAAGCAAAAAAAGCATATTTCTTCCTAATATTCCAACAGATTCAAGTGAATCCATTCTGTTTAGATATGAACTTCTTCCTCTAGCCTATAATATAAACAATTATTGTTTGTTTTCTAAATAAAAACTGTGTAATCCTAATTCTGAGGGACACGTCCTATGAAATCATTGCAGTTAAAGTAACAATTAACCTTCCTATTTTTCTCAGGACATTTTGCATTGCACAAAGATTTATTATAGATGGGAAATGCTTAGAATAAATAAAGAAGGCATAAACACATATCAGATAAGACATTGGCACAATGTATGACATTGTTTATGCAGTTTGTGGATTCAGACAACAAGGAAATCAAAAAGCAATAAATTAAATTATCGTGTTTTGGCACGTGTCCAAACATCTCAGCTTTGTGCTGGCTGCAGATGCTACTTTGGTTCTTAAAGAAAAAATAAATAAAAATAAAAATTAAAAAATGTAACATAACTCTTCAGACAAAGTAGTAGGTTCTTCTCTTCTGTGCTTATTCTGGTTTCAGTAATATACCACACGTTCATGACCAGTTTGAAGCAATCTGCATTGTGTAAAATAGACACACATACCATTTCACTAGTCAGAAGCAATAAATGAAATCACTGCAATTCTGAGTTTTTTAGAGGGCACGCTTCTGCTGGCATCATGGAGATATGGTTCTTCAGTCCACATCCTTATCAATGGATCAGTATTCACTACAGGCAAAAGTTAATCAATGAAATTCCAAAATGAACCTATGCATTAGACACTTGGAAGTCTATGAAAATATTTAATTAATTACTAGCATACTGAAATATTTCTTATTACTGGTAACACACATTTTCTTTCTTGCATACACATACACACAATGTCTCATGAATGTGAAGCGATTTGCTACATAGTCATTTCTCTTGAATATACCCACAAATAACCTATACCCACAAATAGCCTATGCTTTTAATTTTAGTTCATTAAGAACTACAGGAACCAAGTGGCAATATATATACATAAAACGCATAATATATTAATTCAAATTGCTCTCTCTTGTCTAAGAAGCTGTCAATTTAATGAGACATCACAAATAATGTGCTATCTCAAAAAAATCTCTCAGCTATAATTGCTCAAAACATGCATTCTGTCTCTAAGCTGCATTTTCAATGCATGTGTAATGTTTTTAAAGTGATGTTGACCGTAATGCCTTTTGCTCTGAACACTCTTCACTTACTGGCTTGAAATTTCTTCCTGATATAAGGGGGAAAGTAGAAATTGCTTCCAGACATCTAGGGAAAACACTAGAATACAGATTAAATTCTTTATAAGTTTTTGATATGTCAGGAGTCCACTCTCTGAGAAGCAGTTAAGCTAATAATATGGGGCAACGTTACTTACTCTATGTGCTTGTACTGGGGCGTCATCTTACATACGCATAAGAACTGGCAAAGGCCACATTCTTTTTCTCCGGTATTCAAAGGAACTCTTCCTAAAGCCTCTACTGAAAACCAAATCTAACCACACAAAACAAGAATAATATAAAAAAGGAAAGAACATGAATGAAGAGAAAGAAATATACGAAAGAAGAATCTAACAAAAAAGTATACACACAAAAGTATGGCAAGTATGGAAACAAAAATATATTGATAAAATTTTCAAAAGCATCTCATTCGCAGGTTCAGAAATGTCAGATTATGCTGACTTGAAATTTATTCCCATCTCCCAGAACATCTGCTCTCAGCCACTTTTTAAACTCAGGACTCTAAAAGCAGCTGGTGCCCAAGGGCATTTTTGTTAGGAACTTTTGTATTTAAATGTCGATGTTCAGACAAGGAGTCATTTATAATGGGATGATATATACATATTGGTAACCATAGTGTCTCAATTTCATTTTCATTTTTGGTGGAGTTTTTTCTGTAAATGACAAGGTTCCTGTAATCTCAGTTCTCTCAACACAGCTGTTTTTGTGGAAAAGGATAATTTATGAGGAGTGATACCATTTTGGAAATATGCAGCTTTTAGTATCAATCTGAATTTTTCAGATAAAAGATAAGAGTAAAAATTGTCCTGAATAAAATAGGACATAGAAGACCTTTTAAAAGGTTAATGTAAATAGCAGGCAACCATTTAGATATTTTTTTGTTGTTGTTTATGAAAATTAGAGGATTTATTGCTGTTCTGAAGTGAAAATTCTGTGCCCTTGGGAAAAAATAGTCTGCTTAGAAATTCAGGTACTGCTTACAGATGCACACTATATGGGGTGAAATATCTGAGAAAACTGTTACCTAGCAAGCTTGAAAGCTTGTGATATTATTAGTGGGGCTGAAATCTTTCCTTGCTTCAACATGAGATATGTTTTAATAGTCATATATTTACACCATAGAGAAAAAGGTTTATTATTTATCATTGAATTTACTTAGGAATTAAAAAGAAAAGAGTAAGTACTCTGCTGTCTGTCTTTCAAAACATATTGTCATTGCAGAATGGTCAGGACTTTGAACTACTTGGAGATTAAAAGGTAATGAGCAATGAATATATGTGCATGCTGAATAGATGAATTTGATCGAGATGCTATAAACACTACTGTTATGGACATGTGAAAATGGTGGAAACATACTTCCTAAGATGGATATCTCTGGGTAACCTGCCAAGTGTCCCTTCTTACCTCTTTTTTTTTTTTTTTTTTCCCCTCAAGTGGTGGCCATGTTCGTGGCCATGTTTGCTGTTGGTGTTCACTAATGCTAGCTGCGTTCATCAACATCCTTTCACTTCTAGTGACCATGGTAGTGTTTTTACTGTAAATTTATCTAGAACTACTGACAGAATTTGAAGTGTAAACAAATAAGCAAACAGGTCTGCTCAGAGCCATGGCAGATTTGTTCTTGTCTTGCAGGTAGCTGACAATGACTTAATGCTTTCCAAATAAATGCCATCTTTCTTTGAGGGAAATGGCCATTAGAATATCTGAAATGACATAAGAACCTTTAAAATAACAAGATACAGCACAATAAAGCATGGAGTAATTTTGCCGCCTAAAAACAAAAATCCAGAATCAAAACTAAAATAAAGACAAAGACATAGTATACTTGAAGTATTTTTTCTAATCAGATCACACATGATGCGGATAAAACTAATCAAGTATTACCTGACTGGAGGAAGAGAAAAAGCTGTTTGAAAATAAAGGAATGAATCTGACAGGTTTATTTTTAGACTGTTGTTAGACAACTGGAAATGCAGACAGCTGACTACAACAGATGTATTCAGAACCAATGGTTACCAACATTAATCTCGATAATTAGAAACAACTGCGATTTTTTTTTTTTCAATATTGAGGTAGAATGAGAAGCAGCCAAATTTCCTTTTCTTTGACATAGCGGAAATTTTGAACTTTCATTTAAAGAGTGGAATTTATACTATTGAATCTAGAATTTGGAAGAACATGGGTTTGAACATGTGTACTGGTTCAGTTTTAATATTTCTTTTAACAACATTGCCAAAATTCATTTACCTCTTGGTTTAACCTTATCATATTGCCATGGGTCTTCCATGGAAGTACTTTGTACCTTTATTACTTTAAAAAAAAAAAAGAAAAGCAGCATCAAAATATGTCAAGGTTCTGATGGTGAACACTGGGATATGCCTTGGCAGTGTTATAATCTTTGTAAAAATGCTTGCCAAAATAGATGTGATAGTATCTCTAGGTTGCGTATCTCAGTCAGCACAGATTCCCTTTAAGGACCTTGGTTACTATTTCTTCAAAGAGTTGATTTGACGGTGTATAAGTCTAGGAGCTCACACAACAGATCTTCCTCTGTTTCTTGTTATAGGATTTTCAAACACTCCACAGTTTTCTGGAGATAAAGTAGAACAGATATATGTACATTAATTTGATTATTTACTATGACATAGACTTTGAGATCCAGCCCTGTTTCTCTTGCCAGGTGATGCTTTTTTCGAGGATTTTTTAAAAATAGGACCAGTCCAAAGAAGAAAATCTTTTTGCAATGCCAGGGTTAACTCTACTTTTGAAAACCTGCAGGGTTTCTTCCAAGGCATCTCACTTAGGCATCTGACCACCAGCAATCACCTTTATCCCTGTGGCCTTCATCCCTTGCTGTGAAGGTGGGTTTATGGATTAAGCCTCTTGCCAGAATCAGCTTGACAACTCTGGCTTTAGCTTACTATTTGCAGTTGCTGTTGTCTCTCAGGGAGCTGACAGAGTTAATGGCAGCCTTCATAAAACACAGCACTGTTTTTCCTGTAGGCAAAATAACTGCAAGGAAAAAAGTGAAGCTATGAATTAAATGATTAAACAAACAATTTTAAACAAGGAATGCTACATACTAGGTAATAGCTGTGAAAGAATTGAAACCTTGTTTGATAAAAACACATTCCTACTTTGTCTTCAGATATGTGTCCTGCACGGAGCTCATGCCTAATTGTTGAAAACCTTTTCCTTTAGCCTCCTCGTCCTCCTCAAAAAAAGAAAAAAAAATTTCTTTGCAGATTGACTATGGAAGGAGAAAGGAAAGGAAGCAGAAGGGCAAAGTTAGAAGCTCTTAGGACTACTGCTATTTCAGAAAATTTGCAACAATTATTTTTTGTTTGCTATGTAACATATAAATTGTGGACCATATTAGGATCACTGGTATTTTTTTTTTTTATCTTTCTATGTTCATGACCTCACATGACCAATAATGGCTAGTGTTTCAGACTGGTACAAGCAGTCAAGTCTGAACACATAACAGACCGATACATCCCTTGTAGCATTAAAGTCCTTGTCCTAGTAGCAACAGACACAGAGAAATTTAATCTTTAACTGAATATATGAAAAAGAGAACAAAATTTTCTCGAATCTACTAGCACCTGAGCTTTCTAATAGAGACAATAAAAGGAGCATATATTTGTTATTGACTGAGGAAGGAAAGCTAAATGCTCTGCCGTCTGGGGATTTTATCGAGCAGCAGTTTGAAATATTCTCAAAATGAAAGTGAGCAGACTGATCCACGTGTTGGCAAAGGAGAGAATGATTTAAATTAAATTTGCTACTGTTGGTTCTACGAGAGTGTTGGTCATCATAACCCTGGAGGTAAGAAAGGTGTAATTGCCTTCCTGCAATGACAGGTGGAGTTCATGTAGGAATAGTTCCTAAAAAGACAAGAGAAGTATCTGCCAACGGCCTACTAATGCAAGCCAAATTATCTGCCCATAGAAATAGATACGACCCCATTGACATTAGAGGAGTTTTATCCGTTTACAATAGCAGGGATCTGCCTTCTTCCGGAGGTTTATTGCCATACACATTCTGCCCTGGTGTCATTCTGTAATTACTATAGAAAATAGTGTATTCACTTGATAACTTCTTCTAGCAGAAAAGCAATTAGCCTGCCAAGTGACTTGATGTTCCTAAGAAGGTACAGAAGTTTTGGAAGCTGGAAGTTTTAGTAGACAGAAATAGAAGTGAAAGAGGGAAAATGGCTGGCTGGCAGACAGTGTATAAAGTAGGGGTCTGGGTAGGGAGATAGAGATGGCCATTTTAGGAAGTACAATTCACAACAAAAAGTCCAAGCTTTAATGTGATACCAAAACCAGAAAAATACTTTGCTAGCCTACTAACTCCTTTCAGTACTGACTCTTTGCAATACTGAGAAAGACACATGGACTTTCTACCTGAACAAATTGCTTAGGCTATTCATGGCCAGGTGAGCAGTAGCTACATTATACAAGATCAGTTGTCACATCTTTCTGATCCAAAATATTACTGATGCAAGAAGGAGAGAGGTCCGTCTATACAGACGAGTCGTTAGCGTATGAATAGCATTGTTAATATGTAACGTAGTGTTTGACCAGTGCTTCAGCCCTAATTTACCAGATTTGGATGGCACTGATGAAATCTCAGTTTACTGGGCACAAAGGCAGTGGTGGAAACGCTAGTGGATATCTCAGACTGTTGCAGTATTGTTATCACAATAGCACAAAGTGTTATTATTTTGTTATGGAAATCAAGACAATTTCTCTCATACAGAAAATAGATGCAGCATATGATGGACTGTGCAACGTTTGAAAAAACTGCTTAGGCATTTAGGGAATGGAAGAATAAATTAGATAAAGTGCAGCAACCTTAAAGCATAATAACCATTTTTTACTCTATTAGAGGGGAAAATGATTTTGCAAACTGTGATTTACCTGGTTCCATAGAGCAGAGTGTATTGCATGCTTCTGTTGCATTTTCTTTTCTCTTTATAACTGGTCAAACACCAATTTAGAATCAATAGGTTGTGGAATATTGCAATGTCAGTATCTATTGAAAATGAACTGGTTTATGGTGATCTGATATAATTAAAATCAATGCAGATATCTTTAGAAAAATATGTTTTCTTTTGTTGGTGAAACCATATAGGGATGTTGGGCAAATAAAATGCTCCTAATTGTCTGCTTTTTTAGAGGAAGTCTTAATGTGAATTGAATCTCTATTTATTGTTATGGGGTTTTTTTATTTCATGCCAACTAGAATTAATAAAAGGCTTGTCATTCACACAAATGCGTGTTCTAAGAGATAGGACCACATGTGTGTAAATGAACATTATTCCCAGATTGTACATTACTAGCATATAGTTGGAACAAGCAGAATGTTAAGTCCATGTATACCTAAAGTCTTAATGTTTTTAGATGCAGGAGAAATCCTTAGATTGTATTTCTCCATCTACTTTTTGAAAATGTAAATAAACCACTAGTCGTTTAAAAAAAAAAAAACCTCTCTTGAAAATCCCAGTCAAGTGCTAGAAGCTTCCTAGCAGCCTTATTTCAGTTTTGTAATACGTTATAAAGTCAGAAGAAAGTGGATCCATGCTTTTGCTAGACAATACTTCTGAAGAGACAAGGAACACAGGCTAGATCTAAGAAAAAGGGCTTCTTAAAATTTTGTTCTACTGACAAAAATGCACATTCATCTAAGTTCATCAACTATTCTTGAAATCACTTTTAAAAAAAAAAAAAAAAAAAAAAAAAAAGGTGGGGGGGAGAGTGTTGCAAGTGGATATTTTTTAAGGGAAGCTTCAAAAATTTGATTTCATTTTAAGTTTAAAAGGAGAAATAAACTTCCTGTGTCCAAGAAAATAAAGTCTGGTCAAATATAAGTAGGCAGCCAGCTCTGAGGTGGCAATAACATCAGTAAGAACAGTTGCAAGAGAGAATTCACTTCAGATGTCTCTCAGGGGATATACAACAGCAGGAGTTCCCACTACCAGTCAGAGACTACAGCTGGTGGGAGAATTCCTGAGGGAGCAAGAGGAGCAAGAAGGCAGCCATGCAGAAGGTCTCATAAGCACCCGTGGGCTTATCCTTCTCTGCTTTCTAGGTTTTGCAGGGACAGAATCCTGCACAGTCATGTGCAAGGATCCTACCGATCCCCGGTCTCACTTAAAGGAATGAAATTTCCAGGTTAAGGAACACACAAGTAAAGTTTTACTGTCAGACACATTGTTTTGAGTGTATATTGTTTTTCAGGGATATTAGACGTAATGAACAAATCCTAAAAGTGCCACAGGCCACACAAGTGCAATCAGTATTAATCTTGCTTCAGTCAGGAGAGCTGAATCCAGCACTCAAGTTTGGTTCATAGGTTTTAAAAAAGGCACTTCTTACACTAAGCAGTTACCAGGGACTGTTGTACTGAATATAAATCTGGGATCTCATTAGATCAGCTGCAATAATCTTACCTAAAAATGCACTTAGGTTCCTTCTCTCACACATATACAAAATTTTATATATTCCTTCACTGGATGCATAGAGGACACCACGTTCAACTTCAAAGCATTTGTTTGGATTTTGAGAAGATACACATTCAAATGCAGAAAAAAAATGTAGTCTTAATTAAAATTTACATGAACATTTGTAAAGATGTCACAGTGTCATTTCTGTGTGCAGGATCTCCACATATAAAGGTATGGTTAAGCCATATGTACAGTTAGGAAAGTATTCAAGTGTAAGCCCGTCATAGCTGCAGTCTGGGAATAGTAGTTATATGCAATAGAGTTCAGTCTGCAAGTATTTGACATTCATATGCAATGTCAAATAATCTTCTAAGGCCAGATAGTCATGAACAAAAGTTCATAGATTAATTCAACACTTTTCTCTGCTACACTTTAATGAATTCTCTCACTTAAATACAGATTTCCATAACGCAGCCTGTTAAAAATGAAATTGAGATGCTTCCATCATCAATCTGAGCATGCTATAACATCACGACTCTACTAGGGAAAAGTAACATTTGAGATATCTTTTTTGTAACATCACTTTTAGTTTTTCGTTGGTTTTGGAAGGCAATTTAATGACAATTTTTTGATCCTGTAAAGGTTATTTAGATATCTTGAAGAAAACATTGCTTTTGGTCTACACTGTGTTGTAATAACTTGTACATGTATCTGTCCCACATAGTGCCCTCAGCCTTTTCACTCTAGCATAAAGCATTTTGTGGTGAAGGCTGTACAATATATGCTGTGTACAGTCACAGCTAAAAACCATTTTATGCAATTAAGTCACCTAATTCCAAGAGCACATGTTGAGGTAAGGCTTGTCCTGTCACTATAGAAAACTTTACACAAGGGGAAAATGTCATGTAATTATCAGAGGTGACTCCTGAAGCAAGGTGTCTTACCTACTTTTGTCATTTCCAGCTATGGAAGTGTCACAAACTCTGCCATAAACTCACCTTCTCGTAAATCAATGTGCTTGCTTTGATGCATCCCCTTCTTTTGTCTGCATTTACAGCAGCTTTTTCCCTCTCGTTCCACATGCACTCCCAAATTGCCCATGCTGGCAGCTGTTTGCAGTGAGCTAGCATCTTAGTTTTAATAAGCTGGTTTGTGGAAAAAAATTTTCTCTGAAGGCATATCAAGCATTGCAGACCTCTAATTAGTGGTGGTTGTAGTCAAAGTTCAATAGTCAGGTCTTTTGAGGCATTAAGAGATTATATCCTTTAATAGCTCTGAAATGAATGGAAAACATCCTTATTTGATTCTCATTTCTCAGACTTACCAATTTCAGGACCTAATCTGGTTTCATGGAATGTATGCATTACGTGTGATCAAGAGTCTATGCTGGTGCATTGGCATATCACCAAACCAGGGAGAAAGCTGTTGTCTATAAAAGAAAATAAAACCCAAGCAATTGGGTGAATCAAAATTAATGTGTGTTTGTTTGTTTCTGTCAGGGAGAACTTCTATTTCTTCATCCTTGGCTATGAGCTTGCAGTACATCAAATTGTGCCTTCTCTTTCATTTGACTGACAAGAGTCAACACTTGCTGAAACTTTTTTTGGTTACCCGTGTTTCTCATGACCTTTTTTTTAAACTTCATTTTTCTCTTTCCTCTCCCGAGCTCCCAAGTGTTATCTTTGCAGCTCCCAAGTGTTATCTTTGATTTGTTTGGTGGCGTATGTCTAAATCAAAGAGAAGGGGCAGAAAGTATCCTGGCTGATGTGCAACCTTATAATGATTTTCTTCCATAATCCCTCACAGAGTGCCATTTAAGGAAAAGCTAAATAATTACTTTTAAAACAAGACCTCAGAGCTTCATGATCATGTTCTGCACATCAAAAGCTCATTCTGTATCTCAAGTGTATGAAATAGTCTATCTTGTCAATCAAGTTAATTAAAAAAAACAACCCAAACCAAAAATCCAAAACAAAAAGGAGTCAAACCCTTGAAATATGCCCTAACAAATCAGTGATCCCAGCTAGTTGGATTAGTCATCAGGCTTGATCCCAGATACCCAAAATATTCCCTTCTGTGACTACCGTTACAGCAAAAGCCAGTGAGGACTTCCTTGAGTTTCTTTCCCATCAAATTAAGGGTATTGAGTTGTCAATATACATCAGTCTGTATAGATCATATCAGATGCAGCTGAAATCTGCAACTGCAATGTAAGAGTATTTTTTTCTCTTCTACTATGATGTTCAATTGAAGAGCGATTTCAATTGTTTGTTGTCAACATGAAAAACATTCAGCAAATTACACTCACATCTCATTTCAAAGACAGCTTAACAGGAATTAAACTCTTTTTTATGGAGTTGCTTATATTTTGTAATTATGGAAGACATTTATTTATCTGAGAGATTTGCAATTCTACTGCCAACACATCTGTTTACTAGATACAGCAATTTGCTTACCGTATTTCAGTTTTAACTGTGTGTCAGTACACATGCACACATACATATAAGTATAGCGAAGCCCACACATGCACATATATATAAACCAATTGCTTATTAACATATACCTTGGTTCATTGCTGTGCATATTTTAACACATTTAAAGAAGGATAACCTTTCTTGAGTGCAGCTCCCTCACAGTTGAAGCCAGTGTAAAGGAAACATCCCAGCATATTTGCATGAACTATGTTCCTGAGATAAAGTTATGGCAGAAAAAAAAGGTATCAACATGTGCATTTCTTCAAAGTTGAATTAATTTTATTTTTCTCTCTTAAGTTCTTCACAAGTTTTTTTAAATACATTTGACTTTGTGACATGTACTCTTCTGGACACACTCAAGTGCAATGTAAGAAGAACGCTTGCAACCTACAATTTGAACCATAAATCCCCAACTGTCCATTTCAGTCTGTGAGATTCCCCTAGACACCTAAACTTCTACCTCCTAAGCTGTTCAGGTTCTGCTAATGTATATGCCCAGTAGCACAGCCATCATGCCTGAACTGATGGCAACAATTTCATGCCTTAAGACCATTTTCTATGCTTTGAGAAGTCTGTTCTGCTAGGCAAATTCAGTGTATTGTCTTTGTGATCACAGCAGTGATGGGCACCTCCATCAAAACTGCAACCAGAGGAGATTATGTCATTCTCTAGTTTTTGAACAAGTTAATAACATGGGCTCCCATCTGGGAAATGGAAGACTTACCTTCTTAAATATCAGGAAGTCCAAACGTATATTGCTTTCCTACCAGAGGACCATCCTCATTAATGATTAGAATCACAATTTTCTTCATTTCCCTCTATTGTCTTTTTGGTCCTCTGAATCCTGGATTATTTTTTTTTGCAGTATGGTGGCAATGAAGTGGCAATGAAGCCTCAGTCTGGTGGATAGCTGTCTGCTTAGGACATCATACAGGAAGGTCAAATCCATGAAGTTAAAGTACTTCTGGCTAAGGAAAGACAAGGATTGTACTTTTAATCTCAGGTAAATTTATCTTGGCATAACTGTAGGGTAATGGTGATATGCCTTCTTCTTGTCCTACTGTCCTAAAACCCAGTCGTCATCCTCAAAAACTCATTTTGCATCTAAATGCAGGAATACATTTCCTGGATATATCTGTCGTAGAAGTGTAAGACCAACAAAATATGTTCCAAAAATCAGTTTTAATGGTGTCAGGAAAAAGGTGGAATGGTGAAACTGAACAGAGATCTTATACGCCCTTCAGCAGACACAACTCATTTACAGGTTTAGGATGTCAGCTGGGAGCTAATACTACAGAATGTGAAACTAAATCTAAGCTTAGAATGATGACTTAAAATACACAAACCACTCACCTAAAAGGTGAGGACACTCAGTCCCAGGAAGTTGCTTTGGATGGTGTCTTGATCCAAAGGGAAGGCTTCTGATGACACACCCGCTGCTCTGAGGAGAACCACTCCAAAGGGGGTCTCCGACAGAGGCACCGTTTTATAGCCTGCATTGGACCTGAGCTGTGGTCAACTACTGGTCATGGTAATATACAGCTCTCACTGAGGGTCTGAGGAGTCTCCTAGGTAGGCTCACTGCCTGAGGTGGTCTCTGTTGGCCTTAGGTATCTGGGGTAGGTGGCCAGGGGTTCTGTGCATATGTGACTGACAGCTCACGTGCTTCCTGCCAAGCCAGCCAACATGCCTCTGTACCGCTCCATTAGACCTGCAGGTGGGAGGAGGTGGTGGTACTCTTGCCACAGTATCCCAGTCCTATATAGCTTATAGCCCTGACTCAAAGACACCATTTCAAACGTGCATTCCTTTTGGGAACATTTGCACTCTTTGGGTTGTTACGAATCTCACACTTAGTTGGAAGTCTTGTTATCTCTGTTCACTTAGGAGAGAAATCTGGATTCATGAATACAAAATTTCACACTAAGTTACTCTGGCCTTTCATTTGTACACGTTCACTGGAAATGCAATGAGAAGCCCAGATTGCTGAACTATGGAGATGACCGTCATTTCTACCAGACTTGCATGTATTGCACCATTACTTATTAAGTAATGGTGCAAGCATGGAAAATTTGCTGTAGAGACAATGGTGAAAGACTTTAAAGTACCAAAGGAAAGATAACTAATTTCAGTCTCTTGTCTATTAAAACATTCAGAAACATGCTATCAGTGGAAGTTCATAGTGCTGGCATACTTTATGGAATTAGTAAAATACATTTTTATTTTATGTCCATATAGCATTCAAAGGTACATAATAATGTAATTATCACTTGTTATTCAAACTTTTTTCATGTTCTGCATATGTGAGTTAGACTGCTGTTATTAGCAGTTCAGCTGGTGTGAAAATGATACAAGACAGCATAAAAATAGAATCCAGCTTGATGTAATGCTTTTTATATTCAAGGCATCCCAAAATGCTTTATAGAACGTGTTGGTGTTAGTTATTATTAAAGACTTCCCATTAACTGGGAAAAGGTGTTTGACGACTTCAAAGATGATTGAGAAGATGTTTCCTAATGTGAGAGTAAAAAGAAAAAACATTTTCAAACA
The DNA here is from genome assembly GCF_000708025.1 of Charadrius vociferus. NCBI lineage: Eukaryota > Metazoa > Chordata > Aves > Charadriiformes > Charadriidae > Charadrius > Charadrius vociferus. The sequence continues at coordinate 1,080,779 of NW_009649568.1, forward strand.
TGTCACAGAGAAGAAGCTGGGGAGAGAACTGACATTTGTCCTCTTTTGGTCAATAAATTGTTATTAAATCTCTAAAATCATATTAAACGATATTTTAAGGAACTGACTTAAATCCACAGGGGGAATAAAAGAGAATGAAAGCAGATATTTATTCTGAAATTTCATACTATTATGACTGTATTTCAGAGTCTGATGACAGACTATGCACGTGTTATTATTAACCTTTGGTCAGACAGCATGGGTTAAGATAGGAGCATCATCCCAGGCGTTAGCCATTAATCTGAGTATCTCGTTGCCTTACTGAGGTTTAGGTTATACGAATAATAACTCCGGGCCATATTTTGACACCTTTATTCATGCTGAACGGCATCTTATGCATCATGAAGTCCCACTAATATCAGAAGGTTATTTCCAGAAAAATGCATTAGTCAATGTAGAGGAATATTGTCCTTTGGCAACATCTGTAGATGAAATTGTACTGTAAAACATTACCGCATCAGTCAGAGCAGGGTATCAAAATGGCTTTGTATACAAATTTGAAACAGATTCTGAGATAGTGGCTCCTGATAATGCCATTTCACTTTCTCTTTCAACATGTCATTGCTTGCCACAGAGCAGTAATGACAATACACAGCACTAACATTTTATCAAAAAGTGACAGCCAAACCACGGATATGAGTTATCAAAGTTACGACACTGAGACATGTTTAGGACTCAAAGTCAGGTAGAAATTTAGTGCGATGATCTTAAAAACTGTCTTAGTTCATTGTAGACCATTCTATCCTATAGGGACTCAGACCTCTTCTGTATTAATTTAAAGAATTGCAAAGGTGTATGTTTCACAAATAAATCACATTAAATGATGTTATTTTAATGTTGTGTCTTTTTTTAATTGTATGGTTTTAATATTATCTTCTACCAAAAAAAAATTATAGATAATTCATTTACAACATATTTTAAATTGCTTTTGGTAGCCAATTAGGCTCTTTTGGAGCCACTTCAGTCTACTCAAGTCTGTGTGATAGCCATAATACTGGAAAATATTATTTTAAGGCCTGTAACTGTAACATTGCTAATGGTGAGTCCCACTCCAATAATCTCAAAGAACTACATTTTCAAAGGCTTTACAAGGAACTAGCTTTGGGGAAATTAACATAACAGAGAAAAGAAATAGTAAAAGTTAGCAATGGAAAACCTCTAGTTCAAGAAAGAATTGAGAAAATGCTTTATTTGATTTGGTCGGTTAACCAGTTTTAGCATGAGCTTAGTAGTCCATGTAATCAAAAAAACCTCACATCAACAACTGATGGAAAATAACAAACTGCTATTATGTAATTTAAGATGATACAATAATGAATGCACACCAGGCTCTCTTGCCAGTAGCCTACCAGTTTTGACTTCAAGAACGGGAGTTACAGGAGAAACTTGGGCCTGACTTTAAGAGTCTTTGTCACTTGATATCTCTGTGCCTTCAGCAAGCTTTCTCAGGGAGACACAGGTGTCTGTGCATGTGACAACATCCTATGATGTTTTCTGGGGTATTCGTTAAAGAAGTTTCATCACCGTAGGTTTCCTGTAGCAGAGTCTCAAGCAAAAATCCCTAAATAAATAATTTATTTGAGTGGTACAGCAGTACAGACATCTTGAGCTGGATGCCTTCAGAAATGAACACAGAACAAAGGAATGCCTGGGCAATTACACCCTTACAAACTTTGCAAGCAACCTTCACATGGTCTTCATGTGTCTTGCATGCACCCCTTGGTCCAATGGTAATTTCTGGTCTGGGGTCTTCTTGTTCCTCATTGGATTTTTTCTCTGTCTCCAGGTGGACCGTTAACTGTTCTTATCTTGACAGGTTGCAGCCTTTGCTGATGGTTTTAGCTTCCTTATTTCCTAGTTTGTACTGGTCTTAGGGCCTTCCTTTATATAACTAAGTAGAAGTTCAAAACAAGTTCAACTTATCCAGGTGAAAGCTCACAGCTTGTGGCCTCGGGCTTCAGCAACTTTAGCTGCTAATGTTGAGTTCTATTATAAGTAGTATGCCAAGGCAACATGTTACCAAGCTGCCAAGGCTGGTCCCTGCATCATGATTTTTCTTAACATATCACCAAGAGCTTGTATTACTCTTGGTCACATGCAAACAAAGGTTAACAAAGGTAGGAAAACCTTTTTAGAATCTCTTTGCAATGTTTTTGTTACAAGGGGTCAGATCTCCCTCCTGAGAGTGTTCAAGCCAGGTAAGATGTGTGGGCTCACTGGACAGAAGTTCACAGCCCAGAAAAAGAGGCCTTTGAGCTGTTGTTCCGATCCTTTTCAGGAGCTCCCAGTCCCTCTGTGCCTGGAGTAAAGATAGGCTCATGCTTCCAGGAGATGTGTTGGTATGCACAGGGATTCATCAAGCATGCTGAGGACAGTCATCAGGCACTCAAGCACACCAGAGGAAATCTCCCTCCCACTCAGACAAGTCAGCTTGCTTTTTTCTAACTTGTTGTGCAGGATGTTTTAGGGCCATTACTTTTGTCATGCTGAGAGCTTCTGCATTACTTGGTGTATCAGTCAAGGACAAAATGGTTTTGGCCATAAAACATGATCTCACCCGTGCCTCCCTTCATCAGATAGTCCACCCAGTAGATCCTTTCATGAGTCGCCTCTCTGGTCTCCTTATTCTGTGAGGAGATTTTAAAGGAAATTATTAGATGACACTCAAAAATCTTATGCGGTTCTTCGTTGTGTTAGAGTACCACTCTTTTATTCTCCTCCACTGTCTTCCACTCTACCCAACAACCGCTGTCTCCTCTGAAGGACTTTTGTGCTTTCTATCTCTATTGCTGTCTTCTTTTCCTTGCCCACCTCTATTCCTTGTCTCCCCTTAAAATCTGCTTATTGAGCATATAAAACTGAGATTTTTCAGATATTAAAACTTGTCTGATTATGAGTCTTTTTTATGGGATCAACATGGAAATGTCCATGACGTGAAGGTGACTGTCTCTCTTGTCTCAGTCTATACCATCTGCTACTTCTGCCACTTTGCCAGATGTTTTCTGCAGAGCAAATGAGTTAGAGCTTCTCAACCCAACAGTAAGAGAACCTTATCCTGCCCCTAGAAACTGCTAAAATAATTTCTCTGAAAATCCTCTGCCCCTCATCCCAAAGACCCAACACAGCCCAAAAATTAGTTCAAAGGAGACACAAGCAGCTTGGAAAATTTCACATTAAGTGACAAAAAGCTGTGAGCTTTAAAGTAAATGAGTATGAAAACAACGTCCTAAAACGAGAAGTATTATGCAGCTTTCAGACTGGCTGAAACTAAAGGCAGGACTTGTAATTAGGATCTAGATAGTGAAAACAACACAGCTACTGATACCAAGACTAAGCTCTGGCCTTAGATATGTATATTGTAAGAAGTTCTTATCAGCTTCCAGCAGAAACATTTGCACAGATCCAACTATAGACTTCAGCCTGAGTTTGCAGAGAGTCATGTTTGATTTTGTACTGGCATCATTATCAGTTACAACTGCCATCATTTCTGTCATTATATATGCCTTGTCATGAAGAGAATACATACCAGCAGCATGTTAGGATGCTAAAAAAGAGGAAAAGTTGTAAGAATAATTGCTTTACAATATAATCAAGTTACACTGTTGGGCATTATAATGCTTCTATGACATGCACAGTGTCACAGAGGAAAATTTGGATTTTTACTATTGATAAGATTATTACTTTACTGCTTCCTTGTAATGTTCATTCTCCTTATGCAAAAGTTTCAGGGGAAACAAACATGAAATAAACGGAACTGAAATGTGCAGTATAGGTGATGAAACTGCCAAGTTAAATTACTTTGTTCTGTGTTTAGTGGTTGTAGACAATTCTGTTTGATGTATTAAAAGTTAAGAATGTACATTAAAATAATTGAGACCTCACCGAAGTACAAAGAACTAAAGATAGAACAACCTTTGGTAGACACAGATGTACAAATACAATATTAATGAATGTTTAGCATAGGTAATGTAATAAATTGTCCACTAAACAAATTTGAATGCAATTGGGAATCTGAGCCTTTCCAGGAATTGATACTGATGCCAAATGAATTCCTGTTCTACACGCAATATGAGTAATAGTAGAGAAAAACAAAGTGAACACTTAACTCGTATTGTGGCTTAGTAATTAAATTGTGGCTCTTAAAACATTGTCCCCCCACAAAAGTCCTTACAAGTAAATGAGTTGCTCTAAGTGTAGTTTTAATAAAATTGACTTAGATACATTCCAGCCTACTTCTACATCCTTATGCTTTTTAAATTTAATACAGTATTTCTAGTTGATCCTTTTTAATACAATCAAAATTTCTAAAACATTTGCTCTGAGATTCTGCATTAAAGTTTAAGTGTTGAACTTTTGTCTAGCAATCAAAGAATCACTGCATCATATTGATTGCTACTGCCAAGTGTCTCTAAGTCCTTAGGTCTCTGGGCAATTTTCTTGGGGGATTGAAGCTAACTAGGGCCAGTAGCAACTCACCTCTGTCTCGTTCTCTGACTATTTGTAAAAGAAAGGGTTTTTTTCCAACAGCTTGAAGTCTTTGATCTGCAGACTGCTCCTCCCAGAAACCAGAAATTGAATGTTTACCTCCCTTATCTATTGCCTCTCTTTAAGGTGGTCACCGAATTTCAGCTCACAGATTTAAGTCAAAGACTTCTCTGACTGCCAAGTTATTGCACAATCCTAAGCTTATTTTGCATCCTTTATTCTTCCAACAGGAAGGGCCACCTCTTTCCTGAGTGTAGTCCTACATGCTACGATTTTGTACGTAGCTGTGATGTTGTCTAAGAATATGAGAAGCGTCTGCTCTCATGAGAGCAGAGGAAGAGCTTGTGTGCTTCAAAACCTGATCACTTTTCAGCTATGGCAGTTTGCCGAATAAAACACATTCCCTCTGCCATAAGATCCTGCCATGTTGAATGCATTTGTGTTCTGGGCAAAATAACTTGTTATAGAAAGACTTACGCTTCTGATCATTGCCGTGAGAGAAAGCAGGCAGTGTGGTTAGCAATGAAAGGTTACACTCTGTACAGTGCAGAGGCCCAGTTAATCTCCTGGGGTGCAGGCATCAACCTTAAGGTGCCATGTTGAAAGCAATGATAAAACTTCAGTCAATAGAAAAAACTCACATACTTGTGAAATCTTGGCCCCATTTAAGTTAACAGCAAAACTTCTGTTAACTTCAACGAAGCCAGTATGCATATTCTATTTTCAAATAGTGCAGAGTGTAGAAAAATGGGGCCTGAGAAATTGTTCCACCAGCCAGACAAAGAACCAGCAGCCAGAGTATCTTCCATTCCCCTTTAAGGGCAGTCTCTTGGGCCCATTATCTCCTGATATCAACCTTCCTGTTTGAAAGCAATGCCTAAGATCACAGGTAACATTACAATCAATGCTATGTTTTCCATCTGTTAAGACCTTTGATGGCACAGCTAGAGCAACCTAGAACAGAGTAAAGCAAATGCTCCCAGAGTCACACACTGGTCTCCAGAAATGAAGTGAAATCGGGATTAATTCCTTTCATGCGTGTCACCATCACCGTACTTCATGCTGGGAAGGAAATTTCTCCTTGCAGTTTATCGGTCACTTTTTGAAGCTTTTTTTTCCCCCATTTTCTTTGGTGAATATGGAGGACGCTTGTTATCAAAGCTTTAGATGGATGCACTACATTTCATTGAGCTTACAGTTATCTATCAGACGGAACCACAATTGATGTGATGAACATTGCCTCTTCTTCATTTCATTATCTTGGTCTATGCGGACCGTTTAAAACACTTTCAAGCTTTCAAAAACTCTCCTCTGAGCTCCAGTCTTCTGAGAACAAGGATCGGGCACTTGGCCTCAGCGAGGAGACACGTCACTTTGCTCTCTATGTCTGACAGCGCTGCTGTGCCTCCTGACTTCCGTGTCTCCTTTCCAAGGGAAAGACCTTTTCAGAGCGTCCCTGGCGCTGCTGGGGGCTACTCCCTGGCTGAGCTGGTGGGACGACTGCAGCCAAAGCCAGGTCTGCAGCCACAGCAGCCAAGGTGGCAGGAGCGCACCGTGTGCAAGTGCTTCTCTGCTGGGTCCAAGCTGGGAGATGGGGAAGAAAGAAGATCTGGGGAGCATTCTCTCTATTGTTTTTATTTGTTGGTCTCCTTAGCATTTAATGTTCCATTTCTTGAAGGCAGAGAGTGAAAGGGTTCACAGGAGCATTTCTTGCTCTCCTTTGAGACCAGGTGTCATAACTCATGGGGTAAAAGTGTTTGCGAACAGCAAGTTGATGTATCAACTGTATCCCTGTTCTTGAGCAGTGCTGTAAATACTATTTTTAGGTTGTTTTTTGTTTGGTTGGTTGCTGTTTTTTCTAACTGTTTGTTCTTTTTAAATATAATGTGCTTGATTTCTTCCACTTTTAAGCAAACACCAGTGACACTTGCCAGATGTTTTTTGGGAAGTCAAAAGGGGGAATAGACAAAGTTTGTTAGCACTAAAGTCTTTTTTGTCATCCTGTCAGCTTTACTACATGACAAGGGATAAGGCTTAGATGAAACAGCAGGACTGAGCCGACATCAAAATAAGGAATGAACTCTTTTGCTTAAAACTGTGCTCATATGAATGCAACCATTGAATGGTGAGTGGACCTTTGAAACTGAATGCTTTCAAATAAGATTTCAACCATTTGAAAATATATAGACATGCACACAAGTCTTTCTGAGAATTTGGCACTTCTTATTCATACTGTGCTGTTGGTGACAACTGGATGACCAATCAAGCACTCCAAGCACAAACATCCAAATCAGCAAACCCATAAATAACCAGGCCAAACAGTGCAGAGAGGACTTGGGAACACTCTTATCTGCAGACATACCTACTAGTATAAAAACAAACAAATAAAAAAAAGACATCAACTTTCTGCTATTGAGCAGAAAAATTAAAAGAAGTCAACACAAAACAGTGAAAACTCATTGCAAATATTCGAGTGAAAACTTGCAAGAACTTTTTGGCCATGGGTGCTGATTACTCAGTGCTTTGACTTCCATTAGAAACTTCTTGTTGCACTTGACTTGTTTATGTATTTATTGCAACATATTTTCATGCAAAACTTTTTTTGGTTGGATATCCCTGTCCTTTTCTCAAAATGTATAGCGTGGCAGTGAAGCAACAGATGTGGTGGCTTGTAATAAGCTTTTACAATGAGGCAAATATAAGTGTTTTGATCAAAGGCAAACTTTTCAGAAGCCATTGTTCCCATAATTTCCAGTACAGGTGTCATGGTTTAATCTCCGCCAGCAGCTAGGACCACACAGTCACTTGCTCACTGCCCCCACAGCAGGATGTGCAAGAGAATCAGAAGACTAAAAGTGACAAAACTCATTGGTTGAGATAAAGACAGTTTAAGCAAAAACCCTGCACACAAGCAAAGCAAAACAAGGAATCCATTCACTGCTTCCCATTGGCAGGCAGGTGTTCAGCCATCTCCAGGAGAGCAGGGGTCCATCACGGATAATGGTTACTTGGGAAGACAAACTCCATCACTCGAAACGTGTCCCACTCCATCCTTCTTCTTCCCCCCGCTTTATATACTGAGCATGATGCCATATGGTATGGAATATTCCTTTGGTAAGTTGGGGTCAGCTGTCCCGGCTGTGTCTCTTTCCAACTTTTTGTGCCCTCCCAGCCCACTTGCTGTCAGGGCAGTGTGAAGAGCAGAAAAGACCTTGACTGCTTAGCAGCAACCAAAACCACCAGCGTGCTATCACACTATTCCCATCCCAAATCCAGGTGATCAACTGTGTATGGTTCAAATATCATAGAAAGTAGCCTATTATATCTGTAGCAACTCTGCAAAGTTTATTACTGTTATCCCAGATGACAACAGTAGTGTCACTATTGCCATATCTGCTCTGAAATTCTTGGGTCATCTGCTGCCATTGCCACAGTGCTATGTGAAAGTTGAAACTGAATTGTTTTGGGACTGTACAGTCAGGAAACAGGCAGCAGATGAAGGAGGCAACAAGAGCAGAAAGGCCATGTTGCATTTCAGGCAAGAATGCTTGGGATGAGAAAAAGCCATACATAAACACACAAAACACCCTCAAAAGTAGAGAGACTAGAAAGAACAGAGTCACGTGAAAGTTGGATGAATTGAAGGGATACATAAAATTATAAGACATTGTGCTGTTGTTATGTTTCCATCCTCATCTCAGCTTTTCCTCTGTAGCACGAGAGTGGTTAATGGCTGACAATATGATTAGGCTTTTGGTCTTTTGATTTCACAGAAGAAAATGTAAAGTTATTTCAGTACTTCTTATTTCCCACCTCTCTCTCTTCGTATCTTTAAAAGTTTAGTTTTGTTTTTTTTCTTCCTTCCCTTCACAATGTTCTTTTGAATTCCTCTATGAACAATATTTTGCACACTGCAATTCCATACCCCACTAATGTGCAGCCTGCAACAACATACAATTAGATCATCTTTTTCTCCATTTTTTTGTAATGACATCTGTCTTGTGATGATCTGTTGCCAGAGCACGTGTCAGTGTTTGTCACAATATCTATTTTGTAACAGTAAGAAGAAATTATTACCAAAATCAGATTAGAAACAAGGACCTGTTATATACAACTGGTGCTTTTATATTCCTTACAAATTTTAACCATCTTTACTGTAGTGCAAGAGATTTTGTTTCACAAGTATATGATTGTGTAAATAAAAACTATTTAAACTTCAAGTTAGAAAAAGAAATAATAAAGGAAGACATTAAGTACAATAAGAAGTCCTCTTTTTCAAAAAGATTATTTGTGTATCCTACCCCCAATAATTTTTCAGTGTGCCACATTCCACTTTCATGTCTTTATAGGATTATTACTTAATAGGTTTTATTGAAATTTTTGATACTTCATAAAGAAAGACAAGACAAGTGAAGCCTGAGGGACAAAACATTTGATTTATGCGTGCTTTTCTTTTATGTGATAGTAAACAAACAAACAAAAAAAAAGTTTTTCACCAGATGTATAAAGTAAACCCATAGGATGAAGTTTCAAAGGAGAACAGCATTAATGGCAATTTTAACATAACCAAACAATCAAAGGAATCTCTGTTGCAGTATTACTTTAAAAAGAATAGTAGTGAAGAATTTGCTAAAAGGAAAAAAAAAAACCAACAACTTCTTTTCACAGTGAAATGATGACAAGGCCTGCAGAGCATGCTAAAAAGAGCAAACTAAACATGGTAATTAGACTTTTTGCTTGTCAGTGCAGCCTCTGAAGACTTAAGCAGGTTGAGCTAAGATGTTGAACTAAAAGAGAAATTGCCTACAAAACTATGAATGTTGATTGTTACTGAAAAGTGTGCTGTATTTAAGTTTTTGTGTTTGGTTTTGGTTTTTTTCTTCTTGTTCCATACTATTTATCCCTGCACCCCTCTGCCATTGCCAGTGTTTTGGGACAATCTGGCTTCTTAAAGAGGTGGCAGTGTGGGTAGCTCTCAGAGTGGCATGCGCTGGCACAATTCCATCTGCTCGGGATTGCTGTGTGGAAATAAAGTAATGTTACTGCTGCTTCAAACTGAGTTTCACTAGCAGCAGTAGCAAACAGCTAATTGTATAATAACGCTATGTAAATTATGACCCGCGGACCTTTAAACAAGTACTATATTTTACTACCATAGGCTAGTCATCTGAAATACTGCCCAACTTTATATTCCACTGGAATTGTTTCCCATGACAGAGAAGTCTTTCATACAGGATTATATTCCTGAGAGGCTTTTGCTGTTGCTTTACTTTCTTGGTAATCCAGAGGAACTGGTCAGACAGATGACACTAAGTTTCTCAGTTACGTTATCAGCTTAATGATCAAATCAAGGAGCAATTGTAATTTACAATGACATATCTACACTGGATCTTGAAAATTCATTTATTCTGAGGGTCATTTCCCACTTTCTCGGCTATGGTGATTGTTGGGCTCCACAAAGGCAGCTGACCTCTAGTTGGAAAGTGAATCTTAAGGTGTTTTGTGCCAGCATTGGTATACGCATTGGATGACACACGGGTGCCCTGTGTATAGAGCCCCTCAACTGCTTGAAATAAATTCTGGTAGAAGTCATTTGTACCACAAATTATAAGGACACTGGAAATGTCTCTTCAATTCGCCAGGCTCCTTGCTGCCAAGAAGGTTTCTTATGTCAAGGGCTGATTCTCCTCTCTGGTACATCACTGTGAGGCCGGTGTTTCTACAGCAATCTCAGAGCTCTTACAGAATGACTCCCACCGTGCTGAAATCTTAAGCCCAAAGGCTGCAGCCATAGAGGGCACTCCTGGCACTCCTACTGTAAATTTTCAGAGAATTTAGGTGATCACGTAGGTTTTAAGTAGGTTTCTTCCTCTACTGTCTCTTATATTCTTACTCCCTTCAATCTATTAATAATTGACTTTTTGTCCAGTTGAGGCGGCCTTTCTCTCTGGGACTTCCCACAGTATCAGCAGCTTGTTACCATTTCACCATCAGCAGTCATTCAGCTGCCTTCATTGAAAGACCCTCCATGGATGCAGCCCTACGGCAGCATCAGCCCCTCCTCTTGTCCTTCATGTCAAGCCTGCTCAGGTCCCTCAGCCATCCTTGTTGCTTTGGATAGCAGAAATCAAGTGGAATCAAAGTTATGGAGGAAGAAATTAGCCCCACTTTCCATTTCATGAGGTCCTTTTATTCCTTATTCCTTCATACATATGTGTCTCTTCTGACTCTTCACCCTACCACTTCACTTCTTTTTTTCTATTCCTTTTTATAATTGTAGTGTCCCATAGTGGTCTTCTTTCTCCACATATTTTTGTTTCACGTCTGTATGTCACTTCTTCTAATTCCCCTAGGTCACATCAACCTATGAAAGCAGGTCCTACTTCCTCTCCAGCTCTCAGGCAGCAGAAGTTTCTGCCAGAGAGCTCTAAAGTACTTCCCCCCTTGACTTTAAATTGGTTTTGTACATCTTGTTTTCAGTGAAGAACTTGGAGAAGCAGATGAAAATATGAAGCGCTAACATTAAGAGACTTTACTACTGTGAAGCTGCTCATTGAAATCCTGAGATTAGTTCTCAGACTACAGATTGAAAATCAGTATTTTACTTTTTAGAAAATGAAAGAAAAGTATGAATAAATGTAACGATCCATTAAAGCATAGTTAAGTATAAAGGCCACAATTATACCAGAGTGAATTGTTTTTCTATCTCTTCACATCAGTCACACTTAAGAAGTTCATGAATTCTGCAAGAGTCTTCTCATTTAAAATAGAGGGAATATCTCCTGTACAGAGACACCATTTTAAAGGAGAGAGCTTACATGGGAGCTGCTGTACATCTTTTAAGAAAAAAAGGTAATTAATTTTAAGAGAATGACTTTCAGAATGAACCAAATCTGAAAAATTAAATAGATAGCATTTTTACAAGATCAAGGTATGTGGTCATGTCCCCACTTGCTTTTCCTGGTGATAACAGTAATACACTAGTCAGGTCTGTTTCTACAGATTTGCAACTGCTGCTTCTGATTTGTTCCGCCTGGATGTAGGCAGTCTGAATTCATGGTATCACCCTGTGCTGCCACAGAAATGACTCATGTGGGAAACAGAGCAAAATGCAATGGATCCTGCCCTAATACAAATGGGTGCGACACAATGCCTTTACTACAAGGTCAGTTAAGAGAGGAGTGCCTACGACCTTCTTCTTCCTTGTAAATTTAATTGCTTTGGTTGTTAGCTAATATCCTGAAAAAAAAAAAAAAAAAAAAAAAGGAAAGAGAAGAACAGGCTGATTTATATTTATCTATTCTATACTTGAAAGTTTTACCTATTAAGAAAGTCATTGCCTGAAATTGTGAGTGTTGCCTGAACACGAGTATTTGTAGTGCTGACATTTCAGACTAGTTTACTGTATTATTGCATTTTCAGATGATGGTTTATGCATGTCCTTATTCAAGAATGCGCTAAACATTGCAGTCCTGACTGCCTTTATATTTGGATGTCATGTATGTTTACATTCAAGTAAGCTGTCTTGTGATGGGATCTGTCCCTGAGAACTTCCCTTATAAACACCTCACTCACTCACAAAGCAGAGGTGGAGAGGCATTACAATTCAAAGTATGGGATTCACATGAATTCAGTTGCACCGGTGTGAAACTGTGCGATTATGCATGAGTTAGGTACTTCTTCTGCCTTCTATGCAGATGGGCAGGAGGTCACGGAAACCACTGAGGCCATAATTTATAAACAGTAAGATTTCTTCTTTGTGGATTATTTATCTCATGTCCTTTAAATGAGAAAGAAAAGAAGAGAAAGAGAAAGAGAAAGAGAAAGAGAAAGAGAAAGAGAAAGAGAAAGAGAAAGAGAAAGAGAAAGAGAAAGAGAAAGAGAAAGAGAAAGAGAAAGAGAAAGAGAAAGAGAAAGAGAAAGAGAAAGAGAAAGAGAAAGAGAAAGAGAAAGAGAAAGAGAAAGAGAAAGAGAAAGAGAAAGAGAAAGAGAAAGAGAAAGAGAAAGAGAAAGAGAAAAGAAAAGAAAAGAAGAGAAAAGAAAAGAAGAGGAAAGGAAAGGAAAGGAAAGGAAAGGAAAGGAAAGGAAAGGAAAGGAAAGGAAAGGAAAGGAAAGGAAAGGAAAGGAAAGGAAAGGAAAGGAAAGGAAAGGAAAGGAAAGGAAAGGAAAGGAAAGGAAAGGAAAGGAAAGGAAAGGAAAGGAAAGGAAAGGAAAGGAAAGGAAAGGAAAGGAAAGGAAAGGAAAGGAAAGGAAAGGAAAGGAAAGGAAAGGAAAGGAAAGGAAAGGAAAGGAAAGGAAAGGAAAGGAAAGGAAAGGAAAGGAAAGGAAAGGAAAGGAAAGGAAAGGAAAGGAAAGGAAAGGAAAGGAAAGGAAAGGAAAGGAAAGGAAAGGAAAGGAAAGGAAAGGAAAGGAAAGGAAAGGAAAGGAAAGGAAAGGAAAGGAAAGGAAAGGAAAGGAAAGGAAAGGAAAGGAAAGGAAAGGAAAGGAAAGGAAAGGAAAGGAAAGGAAAGAAAAAGAAAAGTGTAGTGTGTGCCTCCTCCTTCCCCACTTATTAGTCTCTTGCAGTGAAGCCAAGCACTAAGATAGGTTGGGCCTAAACATTGAAAAATGAGGTAATTAAAACGAAATGGGGGGTGGTCCAGAACTGTGCATTGGTTTTGCTTAATTTTTTTTTCAGTTGTGTTCTTCACTTTGCTGAATAGTCTCGTATCTAGCCAGGAATTTTACTGACTTGACCATCACTGAGACTAAGTCCACAGAAGCATCTTCCAGCCTCTTTTGCAAATTTGACTAAATGAAAATGTCGGTCACTGTAGTGGCACTGTCAGAAAAAAGATCACTCCTGAGACACCCCAGTAGATAGGAACTTTGTTAATTAGCAATGGGAAATGGGAGTAAGAACAATTTTCTTTTCACAGGGAAGGCATTAAGTTTGTTTTTTACTTGGATATTAAAGCAATAAAGCCTTGATATGTTAATTTGTTGGATCTGAATGTGCTTAGACTCTGTGATGAAACTGTTTTGACATTGGATGATGGGGATGTTTTGATAGTGCATTTCTGAGGTTGGGCTGTTTTGACACAAAAGGCTTTGACAAGATATTTGTAAGGTCACTGTGACCTACTGCTGCTGTTAATGTGGAAGTGATGGAAATGTAAATGTACTGATGTCTAATCAATGGAATGAAGTACTGTGGGATATACGTAAATTGAGATGTAAATTATCTAGTTTGGGTTATAAATTAGCATGTTTGAAAAATGCTTCATGGAAGCTTTCTTGGTCATCTTGCTTTTCCAGTTCTGGGGGGAGAGCGATGTTTAACTACAAATACTTTATGAGACGTTATAGTGGCCTTCCAGTAGCTAAAGGGATCCTATAGAAAAGATGGTGAGGGATGTTTTATTAGAGACTGTAGTGACAGGATGAGGGGTAATGGTTTTAAACTGAAAAGAGGTAGATTTAGATTAGATATTAGGAAGAAATTTTTCACTGTGAGGGTGGAGAGGTTGCCCAGAGAAGCTGTGGCTGCCCTATCCCTGGAGGTGTTCAAGGCCAGGCTGGATGGGGCTTTGAGCAACCTGGTCTGGTGGGAGGTGTCCCTGTCCATGGCAGGGGGGTTGGAACTAGATAATCTTTAAGGTTCATGCCTCCCCAATGAATTCTATGATTGTATGAAAAATATGTTTGGCTTTGTGGAAGTGCCTCTTTCCGCTTACTAAGACAGGAAAAAAAAAATGCATATTTTGATTTCTGGTTAAGCACACTTGTGACTTTCTGTAATAACATTACAGATTTGAATTTAGCAAAACCAACTCCCTTTAACTGGGTCTTGCATAATCTCAACCTAATCTTTGGTCAACACCCAAAGGGAAAGCTGCTGTCTTAGGGGTTGATGTAGAATCCACATCTCAAAATTCATTTTCCCTCTTGCAGAAAAAAGGTTGCTGTCACTTCAGCTCCTGTGATAACACCTGGCAGCCCGGCAGAACCAGCAACGCAAACTGCAGGGCTGGAAAAGCAGAGGGAGACGGTGAGGCAACACCCAGCGAAATCATGCTACCCTGGGCTGTGGGCTGCTCGTGGCTGTCTTTTTTTACTATTTTGTGCCAGGCCAGACAGCTATTGAAGAATTAACAGGGGGCTGCTACACAAATAGAGCAGCCTGTTGTATTGGCGTGTTATGCAACATAATGCCCTCACAGGAGATGGATCAATATCACAGTGGGAAAGGTAAGGAATCCAAGGAGATTAGTCACAGAATGTGAAGAGTGAAGAGAGAGAAGTGGCTAGACGAGGAGTGAAGAAAGTTTCCTCCTCTCCTTCAGAATTAACATTCCTTTTTCTTTTCTTTTCTTTCAGATTTGGTCTGTGTGCCTGTATGTATTTGGGGGTTGCGGGAAGGTTTTTCCCAGAGCCTTTTGTTTAATTTTTTTTTTTTTGTTTTGTAATCATGTGTCTGTTTTGTTGCTCTAAAACCTGCCAGAGCTTGATGTCAGTGAGTTGCTGCCTGAAAGGCTTGTACTGTCCTCTATTTCCAATCCTCTGCAATCTCAGTTTAATCACTATGGCAGTCAGCTAAGAAGTGCCTATATATGGAAAACATCACTATAACATGATGCTGTTGATTTTACTTCAGCATGGCCTCAAGACAAGCACCCAGAAAGTGTGTAGTAACTCCTCTTGCCCTGTACCAATTCACACACTTGCAGATATGAATTTGTCCTTTCTGAAAACAATTTTAGAAAATGTACAATAAGCCACCATTATTCTTTATACAGTAAGAGCAAGTATTAAACAGATTGCAAACAAGGCAGCCTGACAGAGAAACTTAAGATATCCCATTAAGTAAATGCAACATTCCTTGCTCCCTTCAGTACACTTTTACACATCTTATCACTTCCATCAATCTTCAATCACTCTAATCATCTCCTTCCAGCCTCTGCAACCTGCAGAAAAGCCCTGCACTAGCTTTGTGGTTTCATTTCTCTCCTCTTTGCTCCCAGAAAGACAAATAAGTGATTTCACAACCGTTGGGAAGGGGGAGCAGAGGGAAAAAAGATTTAACCTACCTCATCTAATCAGAAGCTCCTAACAGATGGAGGGGAACTGCTCCCTGTGCCCAACAGGGAACTGAGCCAGGGCTCTTCCCTCACCACCAACTGCTGCCAGCTAAACATCTGAATTGCCTCTCTTCTGGAAGCTCACAAAAGCTCTAATCCAAGAAACGGCACCTTGTTCTCTCCTCTTCCCTCCCTCATGCCATTCCCTTCTCCCAGAGCACATGGCAGAGCACCCTTCCAGCCTGATGAGTTTCAACATTGTGACAATGTCTAAGTTACCACTTTCCACCCACTGTCAAATCCACTGTTTAAAAAAAAAAAAAAAGGCAAAGCAAAGCAGCAAAAAGTGGTAATGCTTTCCCTTTCTAACATGTCCTCTCAAGTGTTTTTATCAAAAAGGTTCAGAGCACAACTGTGCAGGAAACAGTTTTTTGCTGAGATATCATGAAGAATCCCATTTTATATCAGGAGGGTAAAGGGTGTTAACAAGGGCAGAAATAAGGATAAACACAGCTACAAATAGCCGAGTCAAGAAACTTATCTGTGATTTGAGACCTGAAATTCAAGTCTCTTTCTGGCAAAAGGTAGCATCTTTTAGCTAGCCGCTTGCGCCTTTGTGGGCTTGCCTTTCCTTTTTGGATGAGAAGTTTCATCCTGCACCTGACAAACCTCCAAACTGAAGAGGATACCTTGGTCCCTGTCGGAGTACCAACTTTATTTGCCAAAATTAAGTCACACATTACACCAGTTGCTCATTTCCAGCTATTTGCCATGTCTGTGCTGAGTAACAGGTATACACGATAGCATATTTTAAAGTCCTGGTCCTGCCCTATCATCCACATGGGGGAACGCAGACAGTACTCCTTGGCTTTTTTCCTACAAAGTATTGCTGTGTAGAGGATGGAGCTCTAGGATTACCCAAATACGGGGCTATGACTTGTCAGAACCAAAGGCTGGAAAGACTACAGTGCTCCCCAGGTTAGACATAGCTTTACAAGCCATAGTAAGGAAAATTTTGCAGACAAGGAAAACAAATATTATTAGTATTCAGCCCCAGGGAGGCCAGTGAGTTGTTAGCTCATGTGGACCTTAAACAGAAAAACAACTCTACTTGGTACTGACCGGGTAGGATCTCTGCGCACTTGTTGCAAAAGATCCGCCCAATGCAATCCACCTGCGGAAGCAGCAGAATGACCCTTTGCAAAAATTCAGGTTCAATTCACTTCATCAGACAGGTGGTCAATATTCTATATGTCATCTCCCTTAAAGAAAGGACAACCCCCCCTTTATATAAATTAATTTGAATACAAGTTATGTAAGTGGCCAGCTGGGCACTAAGGGCTTTCTGAGGAAGAGACCAGAAGCAATGTCTGTGACAGCGTTGAAGCTCATCAAGTTTTGGTTTTGTAATTGTTTGAGTGTCACCCAGATAATATTTTTGATATTCA
>NW_009649568.1:1097861-1103032 GCF_000708025.1 Charadrius vociferus
CAGTTTCGAGATTCAAACACAAAATTCATCTGAGTTTGCACTTACTGTTTTCTTCAGAACCTTAATGTGCCTGCAGCCACACACATGCACAGACACACCTCTCACATACATTAAAATGGAATGTAATAGTAAAAGCCAAACAAGCTATTTCTCCTACAGTTTTAGAATGAGGGACGAGAACAATACTGTAATTTCTGGCTTAATACTTACTGATATTACTATGATAAAACTTATTCTATGTCTTCTATTCCAACATTCACTGGTAAATAATTCCTTTGCTTCTCTATATAGCCAGTGTATTTGTCATACGCATTACAGTGAATAAGATACTACTTTTGTTTCATAAGGACTTCGATATATCTAGTAGCACAAATATCCAGGTTGGTGTTACAATTGCACTTTGACAACTTCTGCAGAAAAATAGATGCACATTTGTAGCTGAATTATTTTTCCTGCAGAAAATACCCCGGCAAGAAACCTGTTTTGTCAGTGTAATGAGATGTGACTTTCAAAAGTAGTAAATGGGCGCCGATTGAAATATAAAAAATTCTTTTAAACAAAGGGAAAAAAACAAACCTTTTTTTTTACTGTGAGAGTGATTAAACACTGGCACAGGTTGCCCAGAGAGGCTGTTACATCCCCATCATTGGAGATATTCAAATCCCGACTGGGCATGCCCCTGAGCAACCCACTGTAGGTGACACTTCTTTGAGCAGAGAGGTTGGACTAGATGATTTCCAGAGATGCCTTCCAGCCTCAGCTACTCTGTGATTCTAAATAGTCGCATTTTCTGTACAGTCACAAAGGGGTTGTTTCTTTTTAGATAGGTCCATGAATTCCTCCTGTTGTCAGATTCAATAACATCAGTCATCTCTCTGTTTTTGTAATAGCTGAAGCTTATCAGAAATATGAGGGACAATTCAGAGGTGATTTCTGCCTTTCCAGGAGAGAGGGCTGAAACAAAGGTGAGCTTTAAAGCTGTTGTAAATTATGGATGCTGAGTTAGAGATAACAGAGTACACCTTCTTTAAGTAGGAATTATTTAGTCTTTCA
The DNA here is from genome assembly GCF_000708025.1 of Charadrius vociferus. NCBI lineage: Eukaryota > Metazoa > Chordata > Aves > Charadriiformes > Charadriidae > Charadrius > Charadrius vociferus. The sequence continues at coordinate 1,098,915 of NW_009649568.1, forward strand.
TTTTAATAGTTCCTCTTCTTAATGTTTAAAGACTCTCCATCCTTTGAATGCAAAAATCTTTCAGGTAAATTAGAAATAATGAGAGTTAATGCATTAAGTGATTGAGACAAAATAGCCAAAACGAAGACTTGCTATATTCCTGAAACTGCACCCTAATCTGATATTCTACAAAGGGATGAAACTAAAAAGAGAGGGATAAAATGTGGTTGGACCAACTGTATAACTCATGTGTCAAATGTGTTCATTAAACCAGTGAAAGAGGATATAATAAACTGTGAAGGTTAATTACTAATGATACATAAACACAAAAGAGGGGGTAAAAGAAAGGACAACTCTGGAGTTTGTAATGATTGAATGCAGCATGCTTAGGGGACTATTGCCACACATCTGCTTTGTGACAAGTACAGTAAAATTAGTTATGGATCATCAAAGAGATTCCTAGCACTTAACAAAATGAGACTGAAAGTGTTTTTTTTCCCCTAGGTTCAGACATCTGGGAAAACATTAATCAAACGTACAGATTCAGTGGGAGGAAAAATTTGGAAAACAGCAATGTTGAAAAAGACTGAGTAGATAATATTGGCAGAAAATTAGATGCGAATCTGCAATGCAGTATCAGAGCAAAAGAGCCATTTTTGAATTTTAGTTTCTTTTCATTTTTTCAGTCTGCAGATGAACAACCATAATACCTTTATTCAGGAAGGAACAATAATCCCATTCTGTTTGAGAATGATGAAATGGAAAATCTTGCTTGATTCCACAAACGCTCACATTTCCTACTGAATGCTCTTGGGTGCCTCTGATGCAAAAGGGAGCTGGTCCTTAGAAGGCAGTGTACAGGGCTGGACACCATCTTACCATAATGTTGCAGAGCAGTTGGAAGGGAATTCAAAGAAATGCAACGCTAGTGATTGCTGAGGGGACTGGCTTACGAGAAAAGATTAAAATTTCTCTGATTACATCTGTGCCTGGTGGAATGTGGTGAGGATCTTCCTAACAAGTAAACAGAAAAAAGAAATGTTGTGATATTGGCCACAGCATAAGAGCTGATTTCTCATTTGGGGAAGCAAGTTGGCTCTCCTTTCTCTAGTGTGCAGAGGTAATCTCTTGGGCAGGGCTTGGCTTCCATCTAATTTGCTTTTAGCTTATCTTGAACACTTCTTCTTAACCTAATTTAAATTGGCAGGTTTAAGAGTTGTTGTTTGTTTTTTTTTTAATCTACGTATTCTATTTATTATTATTTCTAGTGAGCAGGTGATGATATCAAACAACAAAAAATTACAAGGACAGAATACAGGGAGAAGAGTCACTTTGCAAATGGGTATAAGGAAGAGCAAGGGAATGATGCTTTGAAATGGACAGTTGTCTGAATATCAGCAGAAATAGCTTCTCCCAGACCTGCCTACGTGACCTGTTTGGTTTGCACAAAAGCATGACCTCTTTAGCAGTTGCATATTCAGTACTGCACTATATCCGTCTCAGTGAGTTTGCTTCCTCTTCCCTACCCACTCTGTTCTATTTTTTGTGTGTGTAGGCGATAAGCATTGTGATTTACTTTTTTCTTTTGGTGTGCTGTGAACCTTACCTCTTTGCAACTGCAATTCTGGGACCACATTCACACATACCCATTTCTGTTCATTTTGACAGTCTGGTACCTTTTCAAACTGCTTTGAATAAAAAGTGCCCAGTGTTGCACTGCTGGTCTATACCAATATGTAGCAGGTTTGGGGGAGGGGATGGATTCGACACCTTGCTGTCTGCTGCCTTTGGCTATGTAAGTCAAGCTCAGAGTCAGAACAGCTTCTGTAACACTTTTGGCCTTGTAGGTTATTATGGCAATTTTATCAATATCGCTGTAGCGTGATTAGCAACAGCACAAGATGCACTGCTTGCCCGTCAGCCATACCTGTTTTCTTTAGTGAAACAGATAGCGCTGTTCCCAACAACTTGATCACATTAACAGAGAGGACAGAACTTTTATCCCAGGAGACCTTTTTCTAAATAATAAAAATTACAAGAAAGGACAATTTAACTATTGGCTGAGCTGCTGGAGGATGAGAGAATGTTTTGGAAACTGAGGGCAGAAGACACTGTGCTGTAAGTAGGCTACCAGCTGCTGGGCAGTACCTGCTCTTCTCACATAATTGCATGCTACAATCTGTACAGCTAAGAGAGCAGTGAAATGAAGAGAAACTCCCTCCTCAAAACCCGTTTGCCTGGACACTTAATCAGAGAAGACTTTTGTGTTCTATATGGAGGATAAACAGCGACAGTTTAAAATTCAGAGATTAGGGGTTATATGATTTCCCCCTTTGTTGTGTGTGTAGCATTTTCTTGTGTATTTCATGAACATTTAGCAGATTATTTCTGAAGGAGTTAACAGACTATTTTGTGAATGTGCAGGGGTATTGAACAAAGACCATTTAAAGTGGGGAAACGCTGCTCTCATTGTGTGTGTGGTGCGGTTATGTTCCCACTGTTATTGCATTTTATTTTAAACTTACTCTATTGAACCATGAAAAAATCTTAAGTATGAGACATGTACTTTTCTTTTATGTAGCTAGTATTATGAACCTCATAAAAACATATCTCAGATGAATAAAGCAAATCTTTATTTTTGCAAAATACAAGTAAGAAGATATAACTATTTAACTACTGCTTCAAGAAACTGTGTGAAATTACACATGTTGCAACCAACATGTTGTTCCGTATCCATGGGTAGAAATGAAGCTAGGTTTCCCACAGATCTGTGCCCTACATCCCTTCATGTCGCAGCCCCCACATCTGCAATAAACCCATACCTCCTCCTACAATTATCCCTCCCACACACACCACATCACAACAATATCCCTCCGTCTTCCCTAGATCCCTCACGTACCATATTCTTACTTCCCTCTGTGTCCCCAATATTCCTGTCTGCAATGAGCCCTCTCCTCTAGGTACATGTGGTATGCCATCAGCACCGTATGCCATCATCAGCGGTTTGGAATGATGCATGAGGAGCCTGCCCAGCCAGCCATGGCCCTTGGCTGCTGGGGGAGCCAAGCAGAGAGGCTGTGGGCTGAGCCATCCCTGCCTGTCCTTCAGCACGTTTCTGCCTTCCGTCCAGCCCTGCATTTTCCCAAAGATTCTTGGAGCTCCCTATATTTGAAACCCGATGTTCTTTGTCAAATGTGGCTGAAATGCTCCTGTCAGTTCAAAAGGTATTGAAAGGGAAGGAGGAAAGACAGACATGCAGATAGACAGAAAGCTTTCTCGTACAAGCCTCATTTCTGAAGAAAACCGGCCAAGTTGAAGCTAAAAGAAATAGAGAGAGCCATAAGGGTGCAACACTTTGAAACGAGTAGTTCACAAGAAGACAGAGGGAAAAGCTTGCAGCCTTTAAGCCTCGTGTTGCTGTAAATTCTTTTCCTGCTGCTTCCCACCTCAGATTTGCTGTGCCATAAAGTTCATGTCATGCTTCTTGAGGACAGGCACAAAGTACACAGATGCAGAACCAGTGTTTTGAAACAATTGTCCAGCATACCAGGGGTTAACGATGTCCACAGCCTCCTGCCTCACCGCCCACGAAGTCTATGCATTTCTTATGCAGAGCTGATTTACAGCTGCACTGCTAAGTTTTATCCTGGGAAAAAGCCTCAAAAATATGTTTCTGCTACAGAAATTCTCCCCTTTGTAATTGGGGAAGAAAATGCCTATAAAATATGCTACAGAGCTCTATGATACAGCACTTTGAAATGTACTTCATCACATACCATGAAAGCTGGAACTGCAAACCCCATTGATTAAAATGAGAGCATTACTGTACCCTGTTAATTAGGATATAGTACTTAACACTATTCTTAGTTTGCACTGTGCACAGTAAGTATTCTTCTGTTAATAGGGTTTCGGAGGGGGTAGGGGGACAGTGTTTATCTTCCTTTTTTTTTTTTTTTTTTTGCATCAAAAGGCAGGAGCTGGCAGTCACCATTTTGAGAGTGCTAGGGGAAGAGGAGTTTTCATACCGGGAGGAGCCAAAGAAGAGTGGAAGGAAAAAATGTATGTATCGGCTGGCAGAAGTGAAAGCGAGAACAGTTAGGAATGGATAGCTGAGATGCAGTGAACTACTAAACTACTAC
>NW_009649568.1:1103079-1109911 GCF_000708025.1 Charadrius vociferus
TAGGAGAAAAGGGTTACCAGCATGCAGGAAGAAAAATAGGGCTTGTGCAAATATATGCAAATATGTATTTGATAGTCAGATTGGGAGCAGGGAATTTTAAATGTACACAACCAACAGTGAGTCTGAGCAGCTTTTTCTCTGCCACAGTCACTGCATTCAGCACATGAGGAAAGGTTAAAAATTCAAACCGTTATATGGGACTTGTAGCTGTTCTAACAGCAGACGTAGAAAAAAACAGGTCCTGGAGGTGTATCAAAATATATAATATTGATTACATCTAATGGAAACAAAAGAAAAGGTAAAAGTCTGAAAAGACAAGGAAAAGCGTAATTACAAGCCCAGATCACTTTCCTGGTACTAACAAGCTGCCTATGCAAAGTGCTGACAGTGTTTACACCAAGGGTGTAAAACAGTTCATGCTGGCCCCTCATTTCATTCCAGAACAGCAGAAAAACCCAGCTCTCACCCATCGGCAACTCAGCCACCTGAAGAGATATTCCTTTTGCCACCGTTTCATCACACAGCAGCCCAAACCCTCACCTTTCCCCTTCCAGCATGCCTGTCCCACTCTACATAGGCGATGCTCTTATGCCAGAGTGTGGTTATATTAATTAGGGTGTATCGCCGGCGTGACCTCTGGGTTGGTGTTTGCCCCCAGCAAAGGGCTTTCCCCAGCTGCACGCCGGTGTTTAACCAGGCAGCAATGCCTGATGGTGAGTGGCTGGGGCAGGAGAAGGCAGGCAGGGGCTGTCCCCGGCAAGAGCGCTTGGCAGCCCTCCAGGAGAGCGCGTGGTCCAGCTGCACCCACTGAATGTTAGTCCCCTTTCGGCTGATGCACTCTGAATCTACTGCAGTTTCCAAAGGAGCGCAGAATGTATTTTATCTCGGCTGTTAATGCATGATAAGGTTTGTGCTGTGTGAACGTGCAGAAACCAAGCGCAAAGTGAATGCGGAGGGAGCCTCGGCTCCCCCATGTCAAAGAGTTCTTAATGTTTCTAGGCTCTACCTGGGAAAGGAATTAGGATGCTGATCCTCAATTTTGTCAGTCTCCTCTCTGTCATCTGTGGGTGTTTATTGAAGCACTGGGCTGGTTACATAATTTCTCGCATTGTTGTCACAGGCTGTCCAATGTATGAAGTCGGTCTTTAATTGAAGTTTCTATTTGCATGCTTCACAACCCTTAAAATATTCTGCTTGGAATGTCAGATGAGGTTAATTGAGGACTCACTTGATGATGGTATTATTGTAATTTGAACTCAGAGAAATACGATATTAATTCTGGGAGGATTCTCTAAGATTTGTTTTCCCTCTTTAGGTTTTATCTTTGTATTGAGAATTAGTTTGTAGTTTAAATTCAAACTGATTTTCAATGTATTCAAATTCATAACATTCTAATGAATTATAGAAATTACACTTTCCTAGAAATAGGATGATGGCATTGTATTTAAATATTATTCTTTGGATTCTACAACATATGAGCCTACATTATACCCTTTTTTGGCTTGCATGATTTGGGGGATTTTTATTGCCTCTTGGCTATGTGCAGGAAATTACTTCTCAGGTTTGTCTGAGATCAGGCATAGTTAATGTTCTAGGCTGTTGCCTCACTGTGAATGGTTTAGTTACTTACCTTTGTAAAACTGACTGTAAGAGTAGTTTTTTACCTACCAATAATGTTTCTTTAGCAATCTCCTCCTTTCTGTTTTCCCCTTCATTTTTCATCAGACAGGTCATCTCCATGAAGAAAAGCATTTGTCCCTGTTTAAAGTTCAGAACTGCACTGTAACAACCTAAGTGAAAAGCATCTTTGTTAAATGATTGAAGTATCCGTTAAGATCTTTATGAAGATCTGTAAATGCAAACTTTATCGCTCAAAAATTACGGATTTTCTTTTTTTTCCCCTAAGTATATCTTGGTATCTGTCACTCTATCACGGTAAGCTCATGTACTGTTGAAGCTTTAGGTTTTACCTTGTGTTGGCAGTATTTATCAAGTTTGCATTAGATACATTTATACGAATTCTGTAATACGGGTATCCAGTGACATAGTAATGAAATTAAATTCCTTATCCATTACTAAATACATTTCAAACTAAAAAATACAATGGTTTCAAAGAATATGTTTAACAGCTTGTAGTCCAAAGTTTGGTGAGATGTATTTAAAGCCTGATACAAAGAATAGTTTAACAAATGCTTTAAAAAAACCAAACACAAGGCTAACTTAATATCTAGGTATTCTCTGCACAGTCTACGATTTCCACCATATAATTCTCCATCAATTGATTTATATTAGAAAGGAAACTGAATGTTTATTTCCTAGCAGATCATACTCTGCTCCCATAGAACTGAAAGGGAATTTTGATACAACTGTGATATTCTTGCACTGAATCATTAGACAGTTTTTAAAAACCTGTATTTCAGGCAAAACCCTACATAGAATTGTTATTTCAAGTTTTGTGTCTGATCCTTCAGAAACAAAAAGAGGCAGACCTTTACCTCCATACGGAGTCAATGGCTATATTCTAAGGGTCACCTGCAGGGGATTGTTCGAAAATGCGAATTTCATGCTCACGTTCATATCAGTTCATGAACTGATGTTCATGTTCAAACCCATTTTATACATTATGACTTTGCTCTGCTCTGCTGGACTGTTCAACAAAGTATCTTTCTTTTTTTTTTTTTAACTTAATATTCTGGCCTTTCAGTTTTACTCCTCTGCACACCTGTATTTGAGTCATGCATTGAGAAGAAGTGAGACAACATTTTATTGTAGAACAATCAAGAAACCGTCCTCCTGCCACACAGCCATTACTGTTGTTTCTGTGCAGAGGATACTCATTATCCAGTATGTGAAATTACAATGGGAGAAAATAGTGAACATCTCAAACAGAGAAGTAATTATCATGTACCATAAATTATATGGTTATGTTTGTCTTTAAAAAATGTTGTGGAAAGTTTTTCTTTGTCTTTTTTTTCTTTCCTTTTTTAAACTTCAGATGCTTTAAAGTACTGTGGATTTCAATACCAAGACCCTTTTCTGTCTTAAATATCATAGCTTAAAACCATCCTGGGCATTCACTATTGCAGCAACAAATGTGACAAATTACATCATGTAACTAAATACCCAGCTACTGTTTCTAGAGAAAACAAAAATTTGCATTAAAAAAAAAATGTTTCTTTACAAAACAGCAGATGAATTTAGCCTTCCAAGAAAAGCTCAGGTGCTATTCTGAATATTTCTGAAGAGTACTGAACACTGGAGTGACTCAGTAATACAGGAATACATGGTTCGTAGGTAAGGATGCTGTAAAAGTCAAATGTTTAATGGATACCTTATTTTTGTATTTTTCTTAAGCAAGGGCTAAAGGTCATAATCTTATGGTCCATCATGTACAGACTTATAGCAAAGAAAACAAAGAGTTTATCTTCTTCATTGTTTTATAAAATACGCAGCTAAACTGCCCAATAATAAAGGTCAGTCACTATGGGCCAGAAATAAGAATTTGGGCTCCCCTGACAACGTTGACTTTTTCCCCTTACCAGTTAACTGTCTGGTCCAAATACATTAGGTTGTAAAGGGGAAAGGGTCCTTACCACAGATTTGTTTTAATTCATTTTCATATGGTGCATGAAAGCTAGATTGTTTTCACAAAGGATACATAAGCAAGGAAGAGATTCTTAGTTTTTCTTGACCTTTATGGAAGGCTGTCTTTCCTCCTAAAAGCTCCACAGTCACCTGTGTTTCACTGCATTAGGATAAGCAAGCTTGGAGTGCTCAAATCCCCATGTACCACAATGCTGTTGATATTAACCGCAGATCACTCTGTAACACATCTAGCCAGGAGCAAGAGGAGCTCTTGTGAGGGGCAGATGTCCATATGGATCACTCTGTTCTTTATGCATATGCAGGGTCTTTCCCTGCAGATTTTCAAGCTGATTCTTATCCTCTTCCCTTCAGACAGGAACTTACAGTTGTCTTTCTCTGTTGGCCCTTTCCCTAAGGTGTTATAGCAAGGGGAGGTGATTTGTCCATGGGTTATTAGAGCAGACACCACATACACTAGGAATTCCCAGTGTATAAATAATGTCCTCGCTAATTAATTTATTTGTGTTTGAGTGTCTCCTCCTGTCTTGTTACTGACACTTGTGATTATTAGAACAGAAAGCCCAAGTCCTTTTCCAGTCTTTGTCAGACGGCCGCCTCGTGTGTTAACTAGTGGGTTACTCTGTACACCATCCCTAGAATGAAAATCAGCTGCTCTGCAAAAAGCAACAGCAGAGGAAGAATAGAAATTATGGAGTTTGAAAACCCACAACCATATGTGATTTTGAAAAAGTGTATTGCTGTCATGGTAAACATAAAGATTAACAAGGAAGTCGTGCAAAACACCAAATTGACTGCTGGCTCAGTGTAGTGAGATGCCTCCTTTCTTGCGAAAGGAGAAGAGTTAAGTTGATTATGACAAAAGCACATCCATTCATGTCAAATGAGGATTTTATTAGAAGAAGTAAATAGCACTTTTACTCTTCCATGGACTGTGCGTTGCCCAAGTGGTGCTGTGCAGATATGAAGTTGTTGCAAATATCTGCTCCAGAACTTCTCCCTCCCAAGGTGAGCTGCTTGCTGATAGGAAACTGATGGAGCTGATAAAGCCAGCTCCTTTCGCCTCTCACAGGAGAGGCATGAACGTAGTGGAAGTAAACTCAAATTTCAGCCTGCCACCACCATTAGGTTGCAGAGATGTCAGAAAGTCAAGGTGGATAGGAATTGCTCGGACATACACAAAGGCATGCAAAAAACACAGCTCCCAGTGCAGTTGCAGTGTGTCGCCTTGTCCTTCATCAGCCCCTTCCAGCTATACCTGAGTGGTAAGGAGGCAAGATCTTCACTTTGAGGTGGGATGTAGTAAATAGGATACTTTAAAAAATGGTGTTGCTTGTCTGACCACTGTTATCATTGCTAGCAACTGTCACTATATAGATTTCCAGTAGCTACAGGAAATATAGCTAGATCCAGCAGATATTCCAAACACTGTAGCAAAGTCTGGTCTAGGTGAAAACGACAAAAAAAAAAAAATGTTTATTAAAGAGTTCTGATTGCTAGAGAATAGTCACCCAGGATCCTAATGGAAAGTTACATTTTGCAGAACAATCTATAGATGCTATCTCACAGCTGTCACAGTGAAATTACCTTCACAGAAGTAAGCCAGGAGCTCCGCTAGGAGTCGTAGAGTGCGGAAATGTCCTGAATCCAAGAGTACCTCAGTGGTGCAAAGTTATTTCTCATTTTCATTAAAAAAATGCAGTGAGGAAAGATTTGACATTATTCTTTAAGATAACATGAAAACCACATCAATTCGGGACTGTAACATTCTTATTCTACCCAAAAGTAATTTGCTCTCTGTGCATGAGTAAACTGCTATTTTGTTTTGTGCATCTCCAGAAGTATGTATTTTGTTTCCCGCTCAACAGAAACTCTGTGTGAAAGGAAATATATAAATTACTTCTAGCTCTGTATGGTAACTATGCAGAGTGCCTGACTTACAGTTCAGAAGCCTGAGAAAGAAGGCTCTTCATTTTATATTAGTATTTTTCCCTGAACAGTGTCTATGCTGAGGGCTATGGAAATAATCAATAAACTGAAGAGACAAGCAACAACAGTCACCACAGAAAAGTTCAGAAAAATCTAACTGACGAACAAGTTAAGGAAACAGCCTAAAGAAAATACAAGGAAAGTCTTAATTTTTTTTTTCTTTTTATTTTCTGTGAGTGATAAGCAGAATGATATAAATATATGTGGTTTGGGTGTTTTGTTTTGTTTTCACAGGGGCTAGGCTCGTGCAAGAAGCAACTATGGTCTAAAATTAAGAAGGTAAAAATGTTGGCTACCTAGTGGAAGGCATTTTTTATCAGTGAAGGCTGTTAGGGAAGTAAGACTTTCTGGAATAGAAAAGCTATAGGTTTCTGAAAAATCCAGATCTGGAGAAGGACTTTGTGAAGGGAAAGGACAATTCCTCTTCTCATGGGTTTAAGACCAAAACTGCAACATATAAAGGGTGTCAAAAGCTGTTTTAATAGAAGCTGTGGAGGCAAAGAGAGGACTGTGTACTAAACTGATGGCTAAAGAGTGACGCACGTTAATGAAGAGCTGTCAGTAGCAGGTTATCACTGAATTGCTTACTGTTTTGAACAGAATATTAGAAAGATCGACAAGTTCTGACATGCAGCAATCCAGTTCTTGCACCCCAAATGTCTAGATCCTTCAGAACATTTAGCATTGCAACAGAACATTGGATTCACAATCCTTTTGTTTCAAAAAAAGAGCAAGATTGTGCCTGTTCTTGCTTTGGGAAAGGGGGCAAATCTTTGCATTCTTTCTTCCCTTCCTTTGCCTAGATTTTTTTCACGTACTTCTGGTGGACATAGTCCAGTGCTAAACTAACTTGTGAGGAAGCTGTACTGAAGCCCTACCTCCTGTAAAATGCATACTGCAAATTGAGCTTTCGTATCAGCCACCCGCATCTTAGCAATTCAGTGCTGCAAAATGACAGACAGAGCTGCAGAGCTATTGGGGGAAGAAGGGAGAGCAGAGAGTGGTTTGTTTAATTATCCTACTTCGGTTTGATTGCTACAGTGTTATCTTGTAAGTGCAAAGATTTGGCAAATAGATTTCTGGTAATTAGTGTTTAGATTATTGTAATGCTAGCACCCGGCATCTTTCGCTAAGGATTTACTCACACCAGAAAGAAATATCCAGCCTCTTACATTCTCTGATCTCCTCTGCGGACCAGCTATCAGACATGCAGGCTGACAAGTGCACCAGGCTCACGGAT
>NW_009649568.1:1110018-1112870 GCF_000708025.1 Charadrius vociferus
GCAGGTAACGAAGAGGGGACTACGTGTTGAGGCTGGAGAGAGATGCAGTTCATCCTTCGTGATGAAGCCCATGCTAGCTGTGCTACACCAGCACGTTTGTAGGCATTGCTGTCACCATATCCTAATTCCAGATGAAACTCTGCTGTCATTTACTGCCTTGGGTGAGGCTGAAGGCCGGCACATATAATAAAAAGGAGCTTTAAGCAAATAGTGAAGAATGAAGTGAATATGAATGTCACAAATTGTTGATACAGCGTCGGTAAATTATCCAGTCAGCAGCTGCAGTAGATGGGGAAACCAAAAGAAAGTATCACAAAAGCTTGTGTCACAGATGGAGGTGAACAGCACTGTCACCTAGACAAAAAATATATTTTTCTGACAATTCACAAAGAATTAGACTGTATAAGCTCTCTTGGGGGCATCTGCATGTAAAGCATTTAATGGTAGAATATCAGCAAAACCAACAAGGTTGTCTTCTACAGCTACCTCAGACAGCACATGCTACCTGAGACAGATCAGAACAAACCACTTGGATTCCCAAAATAACTACTCACATGAGACCACAATCCTCTGATCACTTTCTAGGCTTGTATACTTTACAGGAGACACTTTGGAGTATACGTTGGCAGAAGCGGGCATGTGCACCAAAATGGAGTTTGACAATGTGAAGTAGAGGAAACTTGCTCTCCACCAGCTGGGATACTGGCTGGGAGATTGGGCTACTCCCACATAAACACCTGTTCACATGTAAGGAATGGTGCCGTGGCACAGTGTTAAGCGGTGACATGAAGCTCTTCGTAAGGCCATGACCTGAGTTCAAAGCTCTGTAAGCAGTTGTTAGTTGGCAATACCATGTAACATTTCTTTTCTTTGTCACATGCAGTTCATCCTCAGAGTAAGCAGAGCCTCTGTGCTCACCTGGGCTTTGGAACAGCAGTTCCCTTGAACACAGCAGGGGTTCTACCTGAGGCTGACCAGGTTCAAGCATTCAGCCATGCAGCCTTAAGTATGCATGCTTGCCTTGCATTAAAAAAAAAAAAAAAAAAAAAAAAAAGGGCATTAACAAAAATTCAATTTAGGTTAAAAAAAAAAAAAAAAAAGAGACCTACCAACTTAATTTTAGAATTCATGAGTTAAGATATAAGACCTTTAGTTAGGAAATAATTGCACACTTCTGACCTGAGGCAACAGTCAGAATTTGCTGGAAAAAAAAAAGGCACATGTCATTAAATTTAATAATACTTAATCATAGAATCATAAATATTTGAGATTGGAAAGGCCCAGCAAGTCATTTAAGTCCCCCTTCCTATCAGCGCAGGACTGTTCCCTATTGCACATATGCTGGTATGTTTTCTGCAGACTATTAGAATTCAATGTCAGGAGGATTTGCCTTAAATTCTGCCTCAATTTTCCATTTCTTAATTTCATCCCATTACTCCCTGATATACCTGCTTGTTTCATGCTAAGTAATTCCTTTCCCTCCCTAGTGTGTATGCCAGTCAAATATTTGTAGATGGTTAGCATGCTTCTCCTTAGTTATCACTTAGCCAAACTATACATATTTATTTAGTTCTTTTAATCTTCCTCATAGGTAAATCCCTCCAGCCCCTTAATTATTTTGTTTCTCTTTTCTGAACTCTCTCTCTTTTCAAATCATTCTTGTGGTCATATTGAACTCAGTATCCAAGTTCTTGCCATTCAGAGCCACAGAAAAACCAGGGCGGCTATTGCATCTCTGCTGCAATGCGATGTGTCTTTGGGTCTGACCTGGTATAATTTTTTTTCCCTGCTCTATCATGCTGAGCACCATGCAAGGCTGGAGAGAGGTCAAGAAAACCTCTGTTTTTAAAATTCTGCCCTGAAGCTATCCCTTACGGTGCTGTCAGCGGGGAAGACGTTTCTTCTTCTAAACCCTTACTTCTGATAGTTTTTCCATCTAAAGATGTTGTAACTTGAGCCTTCCTCTGCATTGGGCAATAACTTCACTTATACTTCTTCCCTCTTTCTGTGCTTCTTTACTGTCCTCTGCCCTGCGTGTTTCAGAGGAGATCAGTAAGAATGAGAGAACAGATAGAGCAAGAACAAAAAGAAAAAAAGTAGCTGACTACAACAGCAGGAAAAAGCTTTGTCTCCTGGGTTTATCATCCCACAGATTAGTAGCCCAGGATGAGGAAAAGGCTCTAGGGAGACACTGTGATGAAAAACGCAAGAATGAAGACTAAAGTGAGGAGACAAAGTACTACAGAAGTAACAGTGGGGCAAGCTGACAGGCGAGATGAAAACAGGGAAGACAGCGCATGTATTTTCTTCCTGGCCAGCACCTAGCAACAGATTGTCTTCTTGAATAATTGGTACTACGTTGATGGCTGTGGATGGCTTTGTTTTGACTTTTGCTTGTCAGTTTTGGCATCTCCATTTACACTGAAACTCTTTCTTCTTCCTCAGCTCTTGGTTCAACTGAGTTAAAACATGGACCTTCCATGCAGACTATAAATTTTCTTTCCTGGCAGGGCCACTGGCCTCACCACAAGGTCCCCTAGATAGTGAGGTCCACCTCTTAAATGCCTTGGGCACTTTTCATGAAGTGGTTTCTAACACCACCTTGCAGAAAAGCTAAGGGATTTAAGATAACCTGGTTGACATCTGGGGTTAGAAAGAGACTAGTCTGCAACTGCTTGCTCTCTTGAGACCTTACCTGATTAAACGGAACACAAATATTGCCCAAGTTCTAGATTCAAATAATATCTATCAGTTGTATCAGTGTCCTAGCTAAGGGATTTTGTAGTGTTTGCTTTGTCCTTATCTTTTTAGCTTTTTATTTCATCTTGTAAATCGTGTCAATTGATAGAACT
>NW_009649568.1:1112909-1123173 GCF_000708025.1 Charadrius vociferus
AAGGTATATATTTAAATATTCCAGTACAGGGATGAGTGTCTACATAAAGAGCAACTTATTTCTTCTTCCTCAAAGTCCTCAACTGTTTTGGCTTTTTTTTCCCCCTTAAAAAAAAATAAAAAGAAACAATAACTTGGAGAGGTAGGAACAGCTGTAGCACTATAATGTTCCAGATTTGTAAGGGTATTTAGGCACCTAATTGCCTGCTTGCCAGACACAAGGTTGTGTCTCTGTTTATTTTTTAACATTTATTTATTTATATGACAATTGCCATGATATTTGTTAAAAATAATAGACAATATTTTTTTTTTTATTTTCATGTAACTGCCAAGTATCTGTCTTGCATAAATATGTCTGATAAGTCATATTATCAGAGTAAGAGTCTTGAAATCATTCTACGGGAAGAAATTGACCCTTATATGACGCCTATTTCAAACAATAAGAAGATGAACATGAACAGAGAATGTTTCCATCTTTAATACAAGCCAATACTTTCCAACCTGGCCATCAAATCTGTGCACATCCAACCACACACAAGAGAGTGCCTGTGTGCATGTTTGGATGAATAATCAGTACCTGAAGCTGACAGGACTCACAGAGGCCATCACCTGCATGTGAAATTCGTGGTGCTTAAAGAAAGGATCCTGAAGAGCTCTCATCATCAAAGCAGCCTTTTACAGTTGCATGTGCACATCAATCTAATAGCCACAAAGACACAAAGGCAAAGAGAGCAGGGGACAGTGAGACCACAGTCTTACAGCATGGGCTTGGCTCTGGTTCTCCACGGTCCCAGGAGTATTCCCCTCGTATTCTTTTTGGGTGCTACAGAAACCTAAATAAAGTTGAAATCTGAAGTCCTGAAGTAAATTCAGATGACAGACACTGAAAGCTTTTGCCTTTCACTGACTTATCTAATGTGTCAGGCAGCCAGCATAATACAGAAAGAGGGGTGTTTATGCACCATTTTTCCCAATTTACACCATTTTTTCAGCCTATGTCTGAAATGCTATGAAACTCTTAGTTGTTTCTCCCTCTGCCTTAAAAAGGTTTTGAGACATATGTTGAAAAAAGAATATGCAAAATAATCAGAGATTAGATTCCAGCCTCTGAATCGCCTTATTTTGTATCTTTGTTTTGGTGGTGCAGAAAATGAAGGCTATCGGCTCTTGGATTATGTAAACTGACATGGTACATTTCGTTTCATTTTCTTCAGAGTGCATGCATCAACTTATCCATAAAGTATTGATTGCAGGGGGCTGAAGCTGTCTGCACAGCGCTGGCTGATTTTATAAGATTTTATATTTTATTTTACTCACAGTTCTGTCACAAAAGCAAGGTGTTGCTCTTATAAATAAGAGAGAGAATTCAATGCTAAAGACATGCAGGTGTCTGTGGGAGAGTGGCTTCCACTCTAATGCCCAAGTTTGTCCTTAGAATCATAAAATCGTCTAGGTTGGAAAGGACCTTTAAGATCATTGAGTCCAACCATCAACTGTCAACTGCCAAAACCACCACTAAACCATGTCCCTAAACACCACATGTACTTGCCTTAAATACCTCCAAGGATGACAAATCCATCACTTCCCTGGGCAGCCTGTTCCAATGCATGATAACCCTTTTGGTGAAGAAACGTTGGAGAAAGTCCAGAGGAGGGCCACGAAAATTATCAGAGGACTGGAGCACTTCTCCTAGTGCTGAGAGACTTGGGGTTGTTCAGCCTGGATAAGAGAAGGCTCTGGGGAGACCTTATAGCAGCCTTCCAGTACCTAAAAGGGGGCCTACAGGAAAGATGGGGAGGGACTCTTTATCAGGGAATGTAGTGATAGGACAAGGAGGAACAGCTTTAAACTGAAAAAGGGTAGATTTAGATTAGATATTAGGAAGAAATTCTTTATTCTGAGGGTAGTGTGACACTGGAAGAGGTTGCTTGGAGAAGCTGTGGATGCCCCATCCCTGTGTGTTCAAGGTCAGGCTGGATGGGACTTTGAGCAACCTGGTCTAGTGGAAGGTGTCCCTGCCCGTGGCAGGGGCTTGGAAACTACATGATCTTTAAGGTCCCTTCCAACTCTAACCATTCTATGATTCTATGATTCTACATCTACAAGGGATTTCCCAGGTGGAATCATATACCTACGTGCCAAACACTTGTTCTGTGCACAAGCAGTAAAGATAATGTTTCGGGGATGTATCATACACTGAGCTCAGTCTCAGCAGATCTGGCAAACACATCCTGGAAGCATCAGCCTCATTGAGCAGAGCTACATAGCACAACTGCTGAAACCCTGAGCATCTCAGCACATGCCTGGACCATGGCCAAAACAGAGCTGTAACGCATCTGAGAGGAACAGGCATGTGGTGGAGCCTTTGCACACCTAAACATCTCAGAGGTCCGGGAAAAGTCTTTGATACAAGCTGGAAAAAACTTCCTTGGACAAAAGGCTGTTTCAAGGAAACCCACAACCACGGTGTGGATTTTGACTCAGGAGTTACTAAAGGGGTTGTACAAGCTCCTAGGGCAATGCTACAGCTGCACCTTCTCCCTTCCTCGTCCTACTCATTTCTTAGAGGAGAAGGCAGGCGTTGCTGCCTCTGCCCCTTCGATTAGAGTCACAGGTAGTGTTTCTCGTGTGTATGTACATATATGCTTTTATCTTCGGGTTGAATGGCCTCATCACCGCACCCAGGGCCCCTCAGTGTTGGTGAGAGCTGGCCCCAGCCCGCTGGCCGTGCCTGGCACAGAGGAAGGTGGCAGAGCTGGTCACTGCCCCCGGCCCTCAGGCACCGCCTCCTGTTTGAAAGGCTTGCTTGTCCTGCTAGCCCTTGCCTCTTTTATTGCCGTCCTCCCAGCCCTCACCTCTGTGAGGAAGCAGCATGCCGCACCTTTCTGGGTGTTTTTGCAATAAATAATTAATGCTGAGGGTGAAGCTGAGGTCGGGGTCCTGAGCTCCAGCCGGGTAAGGGCGCTGGTCTCCCACCACTCCCCGCCTGCCTGTGACTCCCGTAAGGGGTGCTCACAAGACAGCCTGCAAATAGCTTGCCGATGTTTCAAAAAAATTTTTTAACCTTCTCCGAACACCATAATAATTTCCTATCTGCATTTAGGATAGGTCAGGCATTTTGCTGCTGAGATGTGATAAATATGATCATGCTTGACTTCCAGAAAGTGTTAAGCATTTCCAAAGTTTCATAGTGCTGAAAGTGATTATCTTATAAACAAAATGGACATCGCTGCCAGTTGGACTGTATTTTTTTTAGGCAGCGGTTTGCTGCCTTCTGGCTCCTCGGAGCGGTCGGCGCTGGCAATGCCTCCCTCTACTGGGGAAACGCTGGGGCTCCGGCAGACAACCTGGGGTTTTTTTTGGCTGACCCAGATTTTGAAGCACTGCAGAATAAAAATGCACAGCTCCTATTAGTCCTGACTGATGACTGGATTAGTAAACTGATTATGTAGCGAGGTGTCTGTGGTTTCTGCTGTGTCTCTGTGGTGTTTTTCTGTACTTTATGTCTTGCACTCTCTTTACACAGAGCATACAAAATTTTTTCTGCGTCTTAATTTTTCACCCCCATGTCACACTATTTTTAAA
This sequence comes from Charadrius vociferus, assembly GCF_000708025.1. Taxonomy (NCBI): domain Eukaryota; kingdom Metazoa; phylum Chordata; class Aves; order Charadriiformes; family Charadriidae; genus Charadrius; species Charadrius vociferus. The sequence goes on from NW_009649568.1 coordinate 1,116,494, forward strand.
GGATTTCTCAAAACCAGAGGGGCCTAGCTGATTAATAAAACTCAGTTATTCATTAATAAACATATATTTAAGAATTCTAATAACACCGTGTTGCAGCAGCTTCTTGTGTTCTTATTTTAGGGAATCAGCATTTGCACCAAAAAAGACAGAATCAGTCACTTTCTCAGATTTTGTAGCCCATTTGCCCTACACTGGAGATCCCTGGAGATGTCATTACTGAAGTTACGAGACATTCTAGTTTAAGTACGCATGGTCTCTGCAGAGCAAGGGGCTGGGAATTAAGTATGCATCTTATGCATAGTAGTGCAGAACAGCATCAATAAATGCCTATTCTCCTCCTTAATGTAGGCTTTTAGATTCATGGGGACTAGAAGGAACAAGAGCCAGGCCAGAACTCATGATTTTTAATTCCTGTTCGGGCCTGGATTGGTACTGCTGAACTCCATTGTGCCTCTGGAAAATGGGCATAATACTTGCATTTACCATTGAGCTGTTGTCTTCATCAGCTACTGCTTAAGCAGTTCTTTGAATAAGAAAGTGCTATATGGGAAGGAAGGTTTATGTTTGTAGTGGAAAGGGGCTACAGTAATGATCCTTGGCTAGGATGAGACATCTAGGGATACTTTTCCTGCCCTGTCCAGAGAAATCATGGGAGGTTTGCCAGCGATCTCAGAGGGACAATTATTTTGTTTTTCATGCAAGTTCTTCTGCTACAAATGCTTCTATTTTTTCTTTTAATATGTGAAATGCAGTACATCAAACATGTCTGTGTTTACTCTACAACACGTTCTATGATTTGTTTTTTGTTTGGATCGCACACATTAAAAAACTGAGCAATCACCTGACAGCAACATAAGCTTTGTGTTAAGGTTAGCAGTAATATACAGCAGATCTTCTTGTGCTTAAAACACAGCTAAGGTAAGCTGAATTATCGTCCCTGTGCAGTTTTCATAGTTATTACTTGGTAGGTTGCCTCTTCAGTGTCAAATTAGAAGTCATTCGGCTAGAACCATTGCAGTGGTGCCTCTTGAGGTTTGTAGGCGCACATACTTGAAGTATATTACATATTTTTCTGAACAGTTGTGCTTTCACAGAGGTCTGTATTAGAACAGCATGAAATCTGCTGCTGTTTACCTAGGTTTCATCTAAACCTCACTGGTGGGTTCACTTTATGCAATGTCAGCAGCACTGAGAGTCAAACTCTGTCTCTGTTTCAGACAAACTTGAAACTTAAAAGAAAACTTAAACTCAACCTCCTGAATTCCTTCCAGTGTCTTTCTCCTTTCCCTTCCTTTCTTCAAGGGTAAATTTGCATTTAGCTTTCTGATATTTTGCGAACACCAAGGAGCATCTTTCCTGTTTTTCAAGAGCCATTTTATTTTGCAGTTTTGCTTCCCCTTCTGCCTTACCTTGCTCTCACTCATCCACGTCACATACTTACTGTGGTACACTGAAAGCAGGATGGGAAGCAAACACAGATTTCATTCACCTTTTTGTTTTGCATATTTGTGGGTGCAGAGGATGATTTTTCTGTCTTAAAGTGTTTGTTTAAATACCATCTGCAGAGAGCATAAATAAGAGGACTGGTCAGAAGGGCTGAGGAAAACATTCAGGGAACCAACTGCCTCATTCAGGTGAAGGGAAACTTTAGGAAGAAATGCTTACGGGTTATAAAAATGAGCCTTATATTTGGCATAAAGGTAGAAAGTATTTTTCTGTACCTTAGTAATTAAAAATTGCACTGGTTGGTGAAGCAGAGAAGTGTTGTGGTCCTCATTTCACTGTTAGGCAACCTACAGCCCCAATAATTGAAGTGAAGGTGGAGACAGATATCTAACCAGCTTAAATTTGTGTAGAAACATGGTGAAAGCGCTAGGCACCAAATTTAAAAATGTGGGATAAAGCAAAACAGTGATGAGTTTTCTTTAAATAATCTTTCCGCTGTGTTTTATGTATGGATCTTCTTCTGTTAATTTTATTTGGTCTCACATCTTTTTTTTTTTTTAAAAGTTGTTCTTTTAATAAATCATATGACCTATGTCATATTATTGTGGTATCTTGTCCTTTAGACTTGACTGAAAACTGGCCTTATTTTTCAGATAGTGCCTTTGCCTGAAAATTATCATCACAATGTCTTCTGGCAAACAAGACAGAGATTTGAGTAGGGTCAAAGACAAATCTGTGTGTGGGATTAAATCAGACATGAGTTCCAGTCTTCCTGTAGGATTCTTAATCTTAGAAAGTAAAAAAAAAGATTAGATTAAAAAGAATTATACAAAAAAATATAGTTAATGCTTTTATGTAACATAATAGGAAGGTAAAATTTTAAACAGACAATTATATTTAGTTAAAATTAAAAAACTGAGCATTACGTATATGTTTTATATTCTACAATGCAGGTTAATATGGAGAATCCAGGGAAACTCTTAGAGTTTAAGATTCAAAGTAAAAAAATCTGACTGAAAATCTAACCTTGATCATGGTTATTTAAACAGATATCATGAACCTGAATTGTTCCTTGTACAGTTTAATTCCTTTGTCTTTGTGTAAGAAGATGAACTACCATAAACTTTGGTTTGATACTTCTTTTTCTATTCTGCAGAAAAAAAGAAATTTCCCTCTATTACAGCTTGTATTTTCAAAGTATGATGGATAACTGGGTTCAAAGTGACTGAGCATCCACTAAAATATTTTCATTACATGTTTGGTGCAATTTTTTTATGTGAAAGCATGACAGATTGTAATAATCAGCAGAGACCCCTTATAACCCCTTTTCTATTAAAAGCACAGGCATACCTGTGACAGTTCCTTTATTTGTCAGACATGAGAATATATAAAAGCAGCACCATCTCTAATTCCTTTCTCTATACATCCATATCCATACACACAGACGCATACATGTATATGTGCATGCATTTTACTTCAAAAAGGTCTTTCTATGGCCCTGCCCAACCTTTTCCTTCTACATATGCCAATGAATTTGTTTCATTTTGCTACTGGAAAGTAACAGTACGCCTGGATTATAAACAGATCTATCCACAGTAGGAATGGGGTTGTTGTGCTGTCTACAGAGCAGCCATGATGAATGAGACTGCTTAATGTTGATGGAGACACATGGGGCCATCTTTGAGAGCCTCCCTTTGGCTTCACCCACACAGCACTGCAGCAAATACAGAAAGCAGAGGGTCCATGGAGCAGCACTGATGCTGACAGAGCTTGAAGTGTTGGGCAGGGAAAGTCTTGGGTTTCCTCAAACACCGGCACAGAGTAAGCAAGAATAACAGGAGACCGGATGGTCTCTCCATCAGGTTTTTGCGAAGCCTCGGTGGGAGAGGGTGGCTGCAGCTACAACTCCGAAAACTGTCTGGAAAAATTTTCATACATCACACACAAAGTGTTGGCCCAAGTGTTGGAAGTTATACCAAGCACCCTGCTCAGGCTTCCCAACAGGGGAGTCTTGCTTACATGGGAAGATGCTGGGCAGAATCTGTTGTAAGATTAATGAGGGTAAGTGACAGCTCAACAGAAATGACAATGAGAAGTAGCAAATGAAATCCTCTCCAGGCCTTTCCTGTCTGCAGAGTGGAGCGCAAAACCCTCAGCTACATAAGAAATGAAAAAAATTCTTTCTAGGTCATTTTATTTTTAAAGATTAACTTGAGATCAGAGACTTGCATCATGCTGTGCTGATGCCTCTGTGTTTTGCAATATAGTTATTGGTACGGATTTTTAAGGACTAAATTGTCAAAATAGTTCAGTAGTTCTGTGAAATCTAATCATTTTGTGCAGATTACAGTACCTCTGTATTTGAAATGGATTTTTAAATTCCAGTTGCTGGAATTGCATCTTTAGTTGTTCCTTGATTATTTGTAGATGTTACGAATGCCTTTGGATCCAGACAGAGTGATAATGGCTTTGAGCATAGAAATGGACTTGCAGCTGGATTCTCAGGAGAGCTTTCTACACTGGGTAATAGCTCACATATTGAAATGTGCTCATCGAAGAGGTATTATGGGGGCACTAAAGGGAACCAAGATTTGCCTGCAAAGTGGAGATAAGAAACAGGAACATGTAGAAAGAATCTAATTTCTCATGGAAGTTCTGGTAAAAATCAAACCCCATTATTTTCATCACTAATTTTAGGCGACGATCTGCAACCGTTGCTGAAGGTACCCATTACCTTGTTTCCAGTGCAATTCCATTTATTACAGTATGTATCAAAGAAACATGGAAAATTGTTCTTTCCAGGGTAAGCTGCTGTGTAACATAAGTGTCAGAAGTGTCTAGCCTTTATTGATTCAAATTCTGAGTTCTTTATACGATATAACCATCCTAAGCAGAAATAGCTAATGTGCTGAAAGGCAGTACATTGTATTTACAAAAAGAACAGCGTGAAAGGATCTATGCTACAGTGATGTCTTGTTTTCTTTACTGTTGCTACGGTGTTGAAAGCCCATCTGTCCTCCTTATTATGTTAAATTCATTCAGGAGTCACTTAACTGAAGTATCCTTAACCTAGTGCTTCTGCAAACTAGTACATCTGCATAGAGAATAGTTATTAAAATAAACATCTCATTATCAGCATCCTAATGCAGTACCATTGTGAGTAATCAATGAGGTCTCTGGTAATCATGGGAATTATACAATATAATTGAGTTATTTATAATAAAATTGCTAAATAGTTGCTGACCTTCCCAGTTAAACCTTTTTTCTTTTTCTCATGCAGCCTGCTGATCTTGCTCTGAATTTTTAACACACCATGTTTTCTTCTTTGTCCTAATGTAACTTTAGAATAGAAATCTATTAAGCTAAGCTCAGGTTTATAAAAGAAGAAAATCGTCATGGAGTCGCATTACTGAATCATGTTGCGTTCCTTAAGCTTTAAAACCACCACTCCAGGTAAGAATTTTATTCTATCCTCCAAAATGAAATTGAAGCTGAAAAGATATAAGATGAGAAATTTTTCTATGTTGCTACCACCTCGTACTAACAGTCTATATTTTGCCCCTTTTACCTTAGTCTCTTACTCAGTCATGCAGTAAAGTGGGTTTGAATCCCCTGCACGCCCATTACGGAGAACATGTAAGAATCAAGCTAAGGCTGAAGCCTCACCTCTGAGGAAAAAAAATATGGGAATAAGAAGCTTCCAGCAGATACAATAAAGGCATACAAATGCCTTTGCTTTGCAAGCGTATGCACCTCTCCCCATTTGTCCAATGGGGGTTGCGCACATACAGAAGCCCTGGTAGAAAGCTACTGGTGACTACTCCTCATCACCCCAGTGCCAAGACTTCCAGTTTAGCTTAAACTGCTGGTAAAGATGACATAAGATAACCTTGCAGGTTTAACATGAAAATGTTAACAAGAGAGCACCCATGTTCTGCAGTTTCAGAAATGAGGGCAGTGATCTCTAGCAGGTGAGTGCTGATAATCATCTGAAGCCAGTAAAGTTATTAACCACATCCAAAACAGGGTGTTTGCTCACTCCCAAACAGGAAAGGGAAGGGATATGCATGCAGCTGTGATTTCACCCTATAGACTGTCTGACAACATAGAATGTGGACGTACTGGACATCTTTAAATTTATTACAAATATTTTCTTCTCTCCATATGACACTTCAGCAATTATTTGGACCTTCAGAGTTAAAATGCCATTAGAAGTCATTGTCCAGGTCTACATCAGGACAACTCTGTTGTGAGATCATTGATGTCAGTGGGTTTGGACGAGTATCAAAGGGATTGGAGTAGATGCTGTAGTTTTAATTAATTTGTTTGTCTGTTTGTTTGTTTGTTTAAATAGCCAATAGGCTGGTCCCCTTTGGGTACAGGATTTGCAATGCTGTGCGCTGTTTCAAGAATGACAGGTTAGAAGCCATGCAAATCGGCAGCATGAGAATTAAAGGAATCATATTTAAAGAACCTATTCCATGTCAAGAAGAAACTCCAGAGGGTAGCAGTTAAAGTTTGCTTTTTTATCAGTCAGTTGAGTTTGTAGGTGACCTGAGTCCTAGCTACACCATACTTGGGGAGCTTTTCTGTTGGCTGACAACACAGAGCCAAGAAGGCCATCTCAGAAGTCAGGTGGGAAAAGATTGCTCTCTACAGGCTCAACAGTCCTTCCAAACAGAGGACTTGGCAACACCATGTTCCTGTGGGAGGAGCGTGGGAGAGGTAAAGCACGACCATGACTGATATAAAATAAAACTTAGGCCTAGATCCCCTAGACTTGGAGGGTCTTTGCTGTGGCCTTAGAGACAGGGCAAATCAGATGAAGACTTGCAGGAGGTCCTGCCTTGCACCTTTTGTTATGCATAGGAGCAATGATGGAGGAGGGGTCTTGCCAGCTTTTTCCTCCTTTGAAAAGCTGTACTGCTGTGTTTCATTTTACTTAGCCATGCACAAATGGCAGAAGGAGGGAGGCAGGAGAAAAGCATCCGCATCAGACACAGCAGAAGGAAATATGGGAGGAGGGTGGAGAGGTGGGTTGGTGTTATCTGGTTTATGGCCCTTCTGCACCATCTGAATGGTACAAAAGGCTAAAAACCAGCTTGAGCATCTGTGTTACTGTCTGCACGACTATGATAATGAAAATCCACAAATGCTTGGAGGAATAAACAACATTTCAAGTTTCCTGAGGTTATATAAAAGAAATATTTATTCTGTCTGAGAAGGAGTGTGCA
>NW_009649568.1:1123187-1130991 GCF_000708025.1 Charadrius vociferus
AGAGTGTGCAGAGAAGTATTGCAGTTAAAAAAAGGCATAATGTGTTCACAATGTGAGGGAGCAGAGCAGCACAGTGAGCAACCTTAACTAGGCTGTTTCCAAACTTTTGACTGCCTAACCATGCAGCCTTAATGCTCTGTTACCATATTCGTCATGCACACAGTATTATATAGATATATATAATACCGACTGTCTGGCTAGGTATAGATATCGTATTTTTATTGGACTTTTATCCTTAGTCTCCTCTCTGCTTCTCTTTTCACAGTTTTTCTTAAGCGGAATGTGAAACTAATACTTTAAAATTTCAGCTGCACTTTTGAACCCGTGATATTTGAAAGCAATTTTTTCTCATCACAACCTGAAACTGATATGTTGTTACACAGGAAATATTGCACATTTCAAAACTCTCCACTTATAGAAGATGCAGTATATATCCTTTCGAAGATGTGGGATGCATGTGAAAAAAAGGTATCAGGATTACTTGGCTTATTGGAAATTATCACCACAGCTCTTTTCTCTACCTACTTTTTTCTTTACACAAATGCCAAAATTTTCTCTTAAAAATGTTTAAAATTCATATTCTGTCATGTAGAACCTAGAGTTTATTTTGAAATGCAAGCTTGTTTGTGAAAGCTATATTATATATTTTGGTATTTATGTTACATAAAAATATTAACGGAAAGTAAATCCAAGCTCACTTGAATGATCCCCAACACCAAATCCTGCCTGCCCAATGCAAGACAGCTCCTCCAACTCTTAGATTCTCAAGCAATCTTAGCGCCAAAGTGGTCCTACAGATTTAGGTATCTAAATGTACAATCTGAGGATGGACCATTTCTCTCTCTTCTTTTATAAAGACATATGATTTTGGGGCAAAAGTGGAGGGACAGAAGATGAAGCACAGTCCTGTAGCCCAGTGAGGGTGATGTCTTGAATTGGTGGGTGTTAAAGGAAATTATAGAACAGTCTTCAAAGCAAGAAGGAGAAGCCTTGGCTCCTCCTTATGTAGAAGGGTGTATCAGGAGAGAGATGCTGCTTTTTGTCACTTCTGAGCAGGATCAGGTGCAAGACATGTTGCACCAGGGAACTTTCTGGTGAAATCCAAAGTATCCTTAGCCTTTTGAGTGCCAGGGAGGTTAAGCAAGGGTTTTGTGAGTTATATTCTTGGATTCAAGTGTTTAAATCTCACAGAAAACCTACTCAGGATATCTAATTGCCTCTGCTGAATCGCTGTTGTTGCCCTTTTTTTTTTTTTCCCTGGTTACTTATACTTATATGCATGTTAACCCTGCAACTGCAGACATGTTATGTATCAGTTTAAATTTTGGCATAGGTGAGACCAAATTCCTCTCTAATTTCTCTTCACAAATAGGAAATATTTGACATGCAGGAAAAACTTTAGTGTTGATTCTATCTCCAATGATCATCCATCCATCTAATCCATCATACTTGACCAGATCATATGTAAATCTAATTAGCTCACATAAGAATGTAAAAGAGTTTCTTGGTTCCTTTGGTAAGCACATCAGTCCAATAACCTAGACATCAACAGAAGCAGGCTTTACACTTTACAATGGAGAATCAATAATCCTAAGGATGTGCTGATTATAAGTGTATACAACCAACAGGAAGGTTGTAGGCAGCTGAAGAGAGAAATCCTTCATCTCTTAAGCTGGTCAGACCCAAAGATTTGTTTGGTTAGCTGATCATGTTTTCTTTGAGAAGACCTATGTGCTTAATGCAACAGCTTAATATGCAACATTAATTTTAATTAACAAATTGCTCGTAGACCTATAGCTCTATCATATTGTCACTGTAGATGAGGTTAGGAAATTGTCTGAAGGAAATAAATCTGAAGCAATTCAGGCACAGGTAAATAGCCTGTTATTATCTATGAACCATTGTCATTATGGTCACTTCTGAAAAATCATGTGTTTCCCATGGTTCATTAAATCTGTTTTACTCCACGAATAAATGAGCTACTCTGAGATGTCAGCTGTGAAGACTGAAACAACCCCAAATAGAAGGATTTATTCCATTAAGAAAGATGGCAATCAGCAACATGAAAGACCTTCCAGAAAACATCTTATACACTTGGTTTTATTAATGCATAATGTTAAATATTTTCAGCAGCTAACTTGTCAGGGGATTTCATCAAGATGTGCATTCATAAACAAATAAATGGCATTAGCTGTTCTTTAGCAACTTTGCTCTGATACCTTTATTCTTTCAAAAAAACCCCCCAAAACTGTAACATTCTCAAAATGGAAATTTTCTATTTCAGCAGGTCTGTCTACCAGATTGTCAGAAAATGTCTTAAAAATGGCCAGCACGAGGCTTCCACCAAGACATATCAACAACTGAGCAACAAAAAAATCCCACGTTATGGAATCAGAAAAAGGCAAGAAAGGAACAGGGGAGCTGTCGGTGTGCTCCCTTCAGCCAGGGCTTTGTGCTGTCCTTGCCAAAAAGAGATTTTAGAGCAGGTAATTACACGATGGCATATTGTATTTATATCATGTTATATCATTACACGAATGCTGTGAAGAGGGGCAGCAGAGAGAAAAGGTGGTCCTGGTGACTGTATTGTTGTTGGCAGGGGAACACCCTAGAAAGGAGGGAGGAAAGGAAACCTCACCTTCCATAAGAGCATTCAAACAAGCCAGACTGCTAATCCCTCTGGAGGGCAGGGCAGGACAAGTGGTGAGAGAAGAGGAAAGCAGGGAAAAGCCTGAAGGAGTGGAGACTGCTGGACTTCTGAAAGGAGCAAGAGGCTACCCTGCAGTGGAGGGCATACCTACACCAAGCCTCAGAAATGACAGAAAGTGACCTTCTTGAGGACTCCAAAGAGAAGTTAGTGGAGAGGGCATTCTGTCAAGCACAGAAACACTAAAAGTTGCTAAATTTGAAAGAAAGTCTGGAGAAAAGGACCCATCCTTCACAAGAGGAATATTGGTTTTCCAGCTTTTCATGGGTTTTATTTCTCTCATTGTAGGTTCTGAATTTTCCCAGCTTAGATGGTTATCTTGTTTTATTGTGTGTGAGATGTTGAGATTTGTTTTTTCTTTCTTTCCTAATAAATCTTAATTTAAAAGGCTACAAAACCAGTAACTTTGGATCGACAGGAAGGATTTGCTTTCTATTTCATGCCCCTTCTGGTGCAGGGCTTGTGAGCAGGTAACCTTACACCACCAGTTGTAGCTGTCAGTACTGACAAACCCTACAAAAGGAGAGGCTAGCTAAGGTATAATGTTGAAACACCGTAGGAAAGCTGCACAGGGACAAAGAGAGGTAGCTCCTCCTCCTGCCCTCCCTCACTGCAACACCAAAATCTGGGAGCATATATCTTGAGTATTTGGAGTTCCTTGGAGCTAAGTGACACCACCCAGCCTCTTGGACCTTTCAAAGGCAAAATCTAGCTCGCCTTGGACATGACCTTGCAGTAGAAAAGTGATGATGAGGAAATAAGGAATTAGTTGCTAGAAATCAATGAGTGACTGCCCTGAAAGCTGCCTGTGACTTACTTGAGGGTGTACGGTCAAAAGATTCATGTTGATGGGTATCTGTATTACGGCCTACACGATGGCTCTTTTGTACGCTCCCCAGCAAAGCATAAACCTGTTCACTACCCAACACTGCCTGTGCTCCAAACCAGCCACAGTCAGGATATTGAACATGCTTTTTTTTCCAGTGCAATAGGGTATATGTGGGATATGTACGACATGTTAGATTGGTTTCCAGCCACCTGCCAGAATTTGATGGCAGGAAATTTGCACAGCTCCTGTTGTAGCCAAGTGACAGATAATAAGAGAAAGGTGCCATTGTTGGAACTATCAGTATCAGATTTTCTAATACAGCCCTGTTGTAATGAGATCATACACATGCTCAAGCTGCAATCAGAACTACCACTGAAGGAATGAACCTGGATAATAATAAAAGCAGAAAAGCGTTTTAAGTAAATAGAATTTCCCAGATACTGCATAATGTTGTTTGTTATTGCAATCTTTTATGAGCCTTGAGAAATATATTGTATAAGAATGATTTCCTTCAATATAAGCTGTTATCATGGAGGTCTCCTATGTCAATTCTTATTTAAAATATATTTCCTTACAGTCTTGATATTATCAAAGCGTAAATTAATGTGACCTCTTTGCTTCCATTCCATGTTCTTATAAAGCCTCGCCGTAGCTCTCCAAAGAACAGTTACTTGCTGCTTTGTACAAATGTAGCCTAAAACACTCCAAATAATAAGATCCATTTTGGCAGTAAAAATTCATTTTATGTACAGCTTTTGCAGCCCCTGAAAAGCCAAGGTCTTTCAGTGTACGTTGCACAGAGCATTTTTTTCTAAGCTCAAGTGAGAGTGAAGAAGCATGCAGATGATCTCCCTCGCCGCTCTCCTAATGGAAAACCTCCATGAGCCTAAACAAGTGCTGCTTCTTATGAAGAGCTTGTGGGAGCATAAACAGGGAGCCTGACAGCACTAACAGCCAGGGCAACAACAACGTCCTGGCAAATGCTGAAGGGAAGGCAGACTATTTCCATGAACTATAGTAGTACGTTATTTCCCTCTTGCCTAAAGCTTGCCATTGGCAAAAAGACAAAGCCAAAACAAAAACCTGTGGTAAAACACACATTCCTGATTAACATTTCCCTATTAAGACCATTTTCCTATTTTGCACAATTTGCTTTGCATTTTGATATGTATTTATTATTGCTGATAGCGTATAACAAATATCATTTCACTGTTTTTCATCCACATCGATTTCTGACCACTGTATCTTATTAAACTATTTTCTACCAGTGTAAAAGAGCTGTATGTGTTTATACATGTATTTCTTCCTTAGGTAGTTAAAAATCTTGTTTACAGGCAAAGAGGAAACATACCTTATACATGAAGTCCAAATTTATCATTAGTACAATTGAAATCCTAACAGTCTAATCCAAGAATAATTATTAGTCCAGATATAACTATTAAGGAAAAGAAAGAATATGTCTATGCAGAAAGTGTTTGGTCATAATAGTAATACAGTTAAATTTGTACACATGCACTTGGCTTCTACCCCTTTTCCTGGTGTTATGCTCACCCTTCTGGCGTTCCTCTTAGTCCTAAGGTTAGGGGTTTCATTCTGATGTTGATGGTGTTAACAACAAGTTGTCAGCATCCAAAGTCCTTTGCCAGGAGGAATATAATGTTCATATTGATGTTTTCCTCTTTCTCTGACATGGATTCACTCAGGATCACTTTTATATGTCTGCTAACATCTATAGACACAGCTTCTATTTCACTAATCTGCACCTCCGCGTTATAGCCATTTTTTTGTGGTGGATTTACATATGTTGATACTATTTCTTTGTTCACTTTCTTATCCTAAAAACTATTTTTGCCCAGCTCTAGGTCTGCATTTCTTTTGCTGTGGAGTCTCCAGTGTTGAGCCTCTGCCCCATATCTTGTCATCCCAAGTCTGTACCCCTCCACACTGCACCCTGTGTGTCTCTTATCCTGCCTGGCCTATATTTGTCTCTATTGATAAAACCATGGTGGTACCACACAAAGATAAACAAAAGTAAAGCAGATCAGCCATAAAGTCCTAAAGAGTTAGAGAAATTGCTGTCACAACTAAACCAACTCAAACAAGGCTGCAGGCAGGTCAAGGAAAGTTCAGAGAGAGCAAGTCCTGACACCTTGCAAACTCAGTGCAAAGCTTATGGCATGTTATTAGCCATGGCAATGTTGTATTACAGATCACATAATATAATCACAGTAGGTTCTTGTATAATATCTTTTCACCTTTCTTAGAGACATAAAACAGATTTATCTTCTTTAGGCTTTTACTGTAAAGCAGGAATTTCCTCCCCCTCCAAGTAATTCTGAAATTCTTTTAAGTACTTCACTTTCTTTTGTGATCAGTAAAGTGTTTATACGACAGTGATAACAACAGAGTTATATAAAGTAATATGTATAGGTTAGTGAAATTCATCCTAAGGAACAAGGTATTAAATTTTCTGGCTGCCACCTGTCCAGGCAGTGCTTCATGCTCATTTAGCCCCCAACATTATTAGTTCTATCATCTAACATGGCTCAAAACAAACCTAGAAGTTGGAACATACAGAGAAAAAGAAAAAGCTAGTAGGTGCAGAGCCTTGTATAAGCAAAGGCAACCACTGTTGGGACTGTTCTGTATGCTTTATTTTAAAAAGCACCACATATCCAGACCCTATTACTGGATTATCCAACACATGTCCACCACAATTAGCTTTAATGAAATCTCATAGTCTTATTTCCTAAGAAATTACATTTGAGATCATGGTATCTATATGAGTATTTTATTTTGGTCTTTTCCCCCTTCCTTCCAAAAAGTTTTTGTACCATTTCCCGCAGCTAATTCAAAACGTGGGTAAGTCATCTCAAACAATACTGATTTCTTACTGAGGGAAACATGAGTTCAATCATTATCAAATGCAAGAAAATCCCATAGACAACCTAGACACAAGTCTGCATCTCACTGGTCTTCCCTGGGCAGCTGCTCATGGAACAGCTTGCTGACCAGTTAACGGCTTGCTGGGCAGTGTGTTCAGCACTAGCCATTGCAACAACTGTCCAGCTGAAAAAAATTTTGCTAGGTTAATGAGAATAAATACAGATAAGATAAGGGAGTTTTAAGATCCTCACAAGTTTTTATATTCAACCTTCTTGCCACAACATTCCCAGTACAAGACCACAGTTTTCCCCTGATTCCCCATCTACCAACCCAGGAGATGCAGAAGAGCTGTTGCACCCTATAACAGCTGGGGATAGAACAGCTGGAATGGGCCCTTCTGCATCAGCAGCCCCATGCTACAAGTCTGCTCCTGTCACTCTATCACACAGAAAATGTAACAGGGATGAGGCAATGTAGAGTGCTCCTCAACCACTTACATCAATGCTATGTCTACTCTGGTATCCGTACTGGGAACTTTCTGCTAATTTTCCATTTGTTGCTACCATTAGCACACAGCACAACTGTGGAGATAGTTGCGAACAACAGAACCATGAATAGAAATAGAAATGGACATTTATAACACTTAACAATCAGGTCAGAACACAAAGTACTAGTGCTGAAAATTCTGGCATTACTACCAACCCAGTCTACAGTAGCAATATCTTTAGGGCTTTGCTGTTGTTATCAAGTGTATGATATTTTTGCAAAGTCCTTTAGTACAGATAAGTCTTGTGAAAGAGAGCAATTGTCTCCTTGAAACACTAAAAAAGTCCGTCTTAAATTCATACCTAGGAAAGAAAGTGTACAGGGATGAAGTAACTGGTGGGTTCTTTGGTTCTAAGTATCCCTTCTGTTTTCTTGGGGTTTTTTTGCTTCCACCTAATTTCTATTAATTTTTTAAATTACAATATTTCATAGAAAAATATTTCTTTTCTCTGTGGCAAATGCACAGACACCATACTATCAAATACTGTATGCTATACTTCTGAACCGAACCGAGTGAGAAATGACAGTTTTTATTCTGCTGATACTGTCTTATTTCCTCAAGCTCTGTATATGCCAGCTGGAGAGAGAGGACACTACTACAAGGTGCTGTCTACATATACAGTGAGCAGCAGCTTCTGTTCTGATAAATTTATGATTATCCACTCAATTTATCTCCATGAAATGTGAACTTTTACGTTTGCATGGTCCATTAGGGCCCCAAGTGAGCAAGGCATCTAAGCATGTGCTTAAATCCATCCATATTCAGAAAACCAATTAAGCACATGCTTAATTTTAATGATGGATCCTGTACTGAGGCCTATAAAGTTAAACTGCCT
>NW_009649568.1:1131022-1162130 GCF_000708025.1 Charadrius vociferus
TTACATGCAAGAGCTCATGTTAGTGCAAAACAAGGCTGTTCAGTTTCCATGAGCAAATATCAGGAATTGAAACAGTGAGCATTAGTTGTAGTAACGTTAACCTATCCAGTAAACTAATATGCAGGGAGGCAGAAGGGTTAATTCACAAAGGCTAACTTTTGTCTAGTGGGCAAAAAGACAGGGCAATTCGGAGTGGCAAAACAAGGCTTCTGCCTCTTCATGGACTATAGAGGCAGCCTAGGGAGATTAATTTGACTACTGTCAAGTAGTTACCCTTGTGTAACCAGACCTAGATTTCAACAGTCTCCCATAGTAGACAGTACAAAAGTACAAAGTAAATTAGCTAATGTTACATTTCTTATCTTGACTTCTGTGCATTTTCATCTGCAGCTTTAATCGTTCCATTAACAGTGCCATTGATGCCTTTATTTTGTTTTCTAAGCATTGCTGTCATAAGACCCACCACAGCTATAAAGTTATTTCACACTGAGATATGTATGATGCCTATTGATGTCAAAATTAAAGGTTTCTGAAGAAACAGTGCTGCAACCTTTCTATTAGTTCACTAATTGCTCATCCAATTTGGACTGGGTATGACATTTCATAATATATTCCATTTCACCCTCTTTATCGCACTATGCAGGGCAGCTAAGTACTTTGAAAGCTTTAAGGAGGTCTTTCTATTTATGAGGGCAAAGGTGATGTGTAGGCATTCCTTAATAACGTGGGTCTGAATCAGTGTAAAAAAGTTAGAAATGAAGCAGCAGCATATTAAAAAGGAGATTTAGATAGAGCTGATTTTAGCAGACCTATCTGTGGTATTTGAAAATACTGGAAAGTACCCAACAACACAACAGAATTTAAATAAGGACGCAAATACCACAGCTTAACCCTGCAGGTAATGGGAGTAGCATGTAGAATCTTGCCCATCCCAGAACGACTAATTTTGGCCTATATGAACTGCTTAATCTAGGGAGTTCAGCTTAACACCATTAGGAAAAACAAAGTACACATTTAGCAAGTGAACAGACATAAAAATGCCTCAAAGCTCATGCTCAGCTTGTACTACTCAACATGGCTTTTAGAGCAATATTGGCCCAGGGCACATGACAAGTGGTAGAACAAGAAGATAAAGAGGCCAGCGATATATTTACAGATACTAAAATTATACTTCTGGAAAGAATGATGTGTTCCCTTCATAAATGTACACGTTGGCAAAAAGGTAATGATTTCTTTTAAAGCAGTGAATTGATGGGCTCTTTTTTCAGGAGACAACTGTAATAAAAAGGGCTTTTTTTAGTAGCATTTGTGCCAGAAATTCCGCAGTGTGCAGGTGTGCAATTATTAGAGATAGGAGGAAGACCTCTTCCTTCCCTCTGCCTCTTTGTTAACTTACCGGGGTTATGTATGTATCCGGGTTCCCTCTCCTTTTCCCAACCACCAAGTAAATTGAGCCAGGCCTACGTGTATACTTGATTCTCCTTACAAATTTTGCATGACCCTGGCAGCAGAAGCTTTTACTGGCAGCCAGCATGAGCCCACACATGCACTGTGGCATACAATTTCCCCCTGGGAACTGGGAGGGATCTTAACATTCCCTTTTTTGCCGTGTGCGAGATTTTGCAGTGTTTACAACGTGGTGATTATTGTCAGGAAAATGGGAGAGATGTCACATTTCCCTTTCTGATAAATAGTTAAATATCTGCTGCGTCACAGAGAGAAAATGAGTGTGCTGCTGAAATGAACCCAAGATGCACTGGGCCAGAAAAGAAAGAGAAGGTCCTGCAGTTCCAAGGATGTTCATCCAATGCCAGCTTATTCCAAAGTATATAAAACACTGAAAGAGTCCTGGGAGCAACTCTCGTTTTCTTGTCTGTTGGGTGACTGCCCAGACAACAGGGCTGTTGTGTGAAAAGTGGGTCGTCCTTCTCCTTTGGCCACATTTTAAAAGAAAACAGCCGTTGCCTCTGTATCCTCTATAGGAGGATACTAAAACTCTACAGATCAACCCTCGTTTGGAGGAATGTTTTGTTTCTAGGGTCCATCTGACATAAGCTTTGCTATGAGGCATTAAGGAATGCAGCAGTTCTTCATATACCTCCAGGGATATGAGAAAGTTACACGTGATGTTTGGGCAACTCCAAAATTAGGATGCTAATCAGTGGGGGTGTTCCAAGGTTGCACTGGTGGTCTTGGATGTGGCTTTGGATCCTGCCCCTAAGCCTGCAGGTAGGCAGGAGTTGTGCGACAGAGGTCTCCTCAGCATTTCTCACTGCAGGAACCTTCAGCCTTTGCCACAGAATCACACCTTTTTTGTTTCTTTTATATGTATCTGAAAGTATCCTAAAAACATATGCCTTCAACTTCATTTGAGTCACTAAAGAGTGCAAAACAACACTCCTGAGAGCCTGGGGACAGAAAGGATTCTGTGCCACCATGAAATTTGACATTTTGCTAAGGTACCACATGAGTCAGTGTTTTACTGCAGATTTAATTATTTTGCTGCTATCAGAATTCTACACGTATTTTAATTTTTTAGGGCCTGTTCTTCAGTGAGACTGGATATAGCTGTATCTTGCTCTGCATTCTTCCTCACAAAAGAGGAATTCAATGATTGCAGTGGGGGTAGAAGAACTAAAGCTATATCACTTAGTCTAGAAAAAAAAGGTGAGAGCATAGAAAGAAGAAATGACTTTCTACTCACCGTATTTGCCTGTCTGTGAGTGAGACAGTAACATGAAGGAGGGTGATGAAATTTTTTGTATAAGGATACAAGGCCTGACAAGCTCAGGAGAAAATACTCCTTAGCATCTGCTATGACTGCAAGAAAGTGAGAACAAAGGAAAATTCTCTGTAACCTTTCCCATTACCCTGTATGCCCATACCCATACAACACTTGGATTCTATTACTGTTCTTTGTTCACTGCATGCAGACTTGGTTCCTTCTATCTTGGCGGACTTCTTTTCTGTGGATGTATTTTTCCTTGGGTAATAAAAGGTCCATGTGTTTCTGAGAGTAAGATTTCATGCATGCCACTTGAAAGGAGGTGCTAAATAACGTCTATAACCTGAAAGGGGAAGTTTGATACTGATAAAGGCATTAATTGGAAAAATTACCTTAAAGATATGCCCAGGAATACGTAAGGGCTAGATCTGCAGCCAGCTGAAAAATGTGTAGGTAACATGGACTTCTGTTAAAATGCACTGGTGTTCACCACCTGTGATTCTGGTCCAAGGTCACGATAGAAGAATCAGGGCAATAATTAGACATTCTGTTTTGCAATTAGAAACCACAGATGAAGTAATGAAAAGCTTTCCAGAACATCACTTACTATATTATTGGGTGTTTTTTTTTTTTTAATTGGTTCTTAAAATTAATTCTGCTTAAGTGACTAACTAGACAGTCACTATTCAGCTTGGGAAGTGCAGACAGGCCGGGGTAACCAAAACAAACAGGACTGAATTGATTTTCATATTAATGGGAGAGTTCATTCTAGAGAGGAAAGGTTAATTTGCTTTTCAGTGAGTTTATGAAGGGAGTGCTCATGGCTAGGGTGATAATTTATAGCTAAATCATATGTTTAAAGGCAAAAGCGATTACAGAAAAGCCAGGGACAGCATTTGCAGTATTATGCAACAGAACTGTCAACAATATTCTCTGTGCTTTCTTCTTCCCTTGAGCACAAGGATTTGAGAAACAAACCAGCATGATAGCACTGTCAGTTGTGGTCTTATTTTTTTCTCTACACAGCAGATACTTTAACAAATGCAGAACCAGAGACAATGTTGGCCCACCCAGCTTTAATATTACTTCTTCTGATAGTCTGAGAGGAGCCCTCAAGTATGCGTAGCTTTTGTTGGGCTCCGCTTCCCCATAAGTGTGCTGTCTGCAGATACCAAATTTTCACCTTGTTAGCATACTAATTCTTGAGTTTTGTGACTTTTCAGAGAAACAAACAAAGGAATTTATGCCTCAGATGATGACTGCACATGGCTAAAATAATTGTGAATATGGTTTGATTATTTTTTTGTCTTTTATTTTAACAGGAAGAAACTATGATATTTGTGCAACAGAATATGAGATGGGCTAACTTGTTTCTTTGATACATTTGGGTTTAGTAGTTGAAATTTTCACTAGCTACTGGCAAGGTTAAACTGCAATAACAGTGGTAACCGTGCTACTGAGTTAAGAATTGCTGCAATAAATAGGACTTGATGCAGGTGTGTGAATGGAATAATGACTTGGAAGGAGATGTAAATATAATAAGGAAATATTTATAATGGCATTGTACTCATGTGGGTGAGGAGCAGTGACAGCAGCTTGCCTGTCCCACCTTTAGTGCTATATTAAAGGCCTAAACAAACATGCAAACAAGACAAGATCAACAAACAAATACCTAGCAAGGTTTGCCCTTTGGAATTTCTGAAATTCTGAAATCACCTTTAGAACTGTGATTTTTGCTACACCTGCCATAGTTTGGATAGTAGTACAGTGAGAAGCCCAAATCAGGCTGACATCTGAAAGGCCACACTTAAAATTCTTCCCCTTTTTGTGTGAGTGTCTGAACTTGCAGCTATCTGAGGGAAAAGTCCCCAAGAAAATAAGAGATGCACTCAAAATGTATCATTTAACAGTACCTGAAATAATTAACCAAGCAATAATATTAACTCTGGCTTTCTTGTTCTGCCAAATTCTCTTAAAAAAATCAAAACTCAATCTGTCTTTTAAAGTTAGATGGAAACTTTCTTCACTGTGGAAAGCGTTGTGGTCACAAAGTCAGCAGTGGTGTATGTCAATTGATATTGATGATATTTCATGGTCAAACGAAGCCTATTTGAATTTAAAGTAACTGCTCGGGTTTTGTGTGGTTTTTATTGTTTCATATTGTATTAGCTGTCACTTTAATCAGAAACATATTCAATATTCATTTTTTCAATGTACTGCTGTTTTTCCTTTGTCTATCATTGCCCAAAGGATTTAGATAAATAACTGCAATCACTGTCATTGGAAGTTACCCATGCACGTCAAGGCCTCAGTCCTACAAACATGAGCTGTCCCATTAAAATGAACAAGCCTTTTTACGTTCAGGAAGTTTCTCAGGCAGAGAGGTGCTAGAAAGATCAAACCTTAATGCATCACATTTGTTCAGAGGAGAGCTTATACCAACATTGCCTAGCTTACCCAAAAGGAAAATGATGTGCAATGCACCTATGTCTTCAGTGGGTTTTATTTTGGTTGGTTGTCATTAGAGGGGTTTTTTTGCAAGACAGAAGTGGAATGTGCAACACTGAACATCTCAGTCTTAATCGGGTTGATGACATATAGGAAGAGCAATAGGCAGTACAACAAAGACACGCTGGATTTGTCCAGCTCTAGTAGGATATGATTGGCATTTAATCAGAAGGGAAACCATGGAAGATCGATAACACATGTTTGAACATCAGGTTTCACCCACAGCTCTTAGCTGAATCAAATTGCTGGCAACTTACATGATTGATGCATCATGTTGTCCAAAAAACGAGAGACCCTGGTATCTCTTTTGTTCCTGCCATATTATCACTATTTTCACTGTGAAGGAGATGGTAAAACTCTTTGCCTGCTATAACAGAAGAATTTGAAACAGCTTGTAGCTAAAAAGAAAACCAACAACCTCTTTTTAGCATTGTGACAGGACTGAAAGATATTTGAGGAAGCAGAAACAGTTGAGCCAGCATACAACACTGCAGAAGCAGGTTTCAAAGGATTTTTTTACTTTTGTTGCTAGCTTAGTTTTAGCGCAGCAATGCCCATGAGCTTCAGTCATGGACCGGGATAACACAGAACAACAACAAAAAGCCAGCTTCCAAGCAGTTTGAAATTGCACCAGATAACCCTCTTTTCTTTTCTTTTTTTTTTTTTTCTTTTGCAGAACAGATGTGAGCAAAAGGGGCGTCTGTTTTCAATACTGGGAGTAAATTCTTAAGGAAAAGGAACTGGTGGCATGCCTGCAGGGGCTTTTTACAAAACTTGATAGTAAAAATTAACTGGCTTTTGAGTAGTCAGTGCTATCCCCCAAAAGAACCTTCATTTTTCTTTATGCCAACAGCCAAGTTTTGAGGTTTGAGGCTGAACCTTGCAAAATATCACAGCTCATCTCCAGGATAATTTCTTAACTTCACAAAGCTTGAGAATAAAACTAAACCGTTCTCAATCCAAATTGGCTCTTGACACCTCTGAGGAGGAAAAACATGTATCAGGAGACAATTTGTGGCTGCATTATACAGGGATGCTTCAGACTAGAACTATTTTAGGCTCATTTTCTAGTACAGAAAGGTCCCTGAAGCTCCTGAAGCAATGGGGCAAAAAAGAGAGCACTCTTGCACACCCTTGGCTGACACATACAAAACTACATACAGGTATTTTCACAGGCTATAAAATAAGAGTTCAAATTGACCAAGAAACAGATAAAACCTGTAATCTTCAGGATGCTATCTGCAGTAAAGATTATGTATTGCAGATCACAAACTGTGTTAAAAAAAGTATCTTCTTTGCTATGGCAAAGGAACAGTTGCACCTTCCACATTTCCAGGCTCACATGTGGGCTTGATAAAATCTTAACAACATGCCATTAAATATGCCTTTACAACATCCCTTCCGCCTCAGCTAGATATATCTGTGAATCCTCCCTTTGCGCTGGAGATTAAATAAACTCCCTGGATGGCTGAGAAGAATTTAAGTATGACCTGATAGTTTCTCTGCTTGACAATAATATTGTCTGTCGGGTTGTGCTGTATCCAAGATACTGTTCTCTGATCCATGCTCAGAAAACAGATATTGATGGTTTTAGCTGATTAGCATCTGTATACCATTTGGCATTTCGGTCTCAAAACATATTTTACAAAATGTTGCAGCAGGTGGTTTCTAGACTGTGCACAGTGATGCTCAATGCAAATATTTCCCCGCATCACCTAACTAATGCCTTGAAACTTTTTTGTGTCTTAAAAAATATTGCTGTTGAGTTTGCCCAGTGGAGTCCAACCTTTTGACTGAGACATGGCTTGCACCCCGTATGACGGTAGGGGAAGGTTTTCTGACCAGTCCCGTCCTCTATAAGACAGGACATCATCTGTTAGCTGGTCAAAATGCTGGTACTCCTACATCCTGAAAATATTCAGTAATTTTGGGAAAGGCATCCGGACAGCTGACAACACAGGGAAGGAACTCATTGTTACGTGCTATCAAGTATACAGGTACTCCGTAAACATGACCACACTCATGCCTGACACACAACTGGAATACCCAAATTTTAGTCAAGCAGCAGACACACATCAGGTTATGTATAGGGTTTGTGCAGCAAGGTTTTGGTAGCAGGGGGGATACAGAGGTGAATTCTGAGAAGCTGATAGAAGCTTCTGCCATGCCTGGTAGACCTAATGCCAGATGTCTCCAAGACAGAGCCACCCCTGGCCAAGGCTGAGCCTATCAGCCACAGAGGCAGCACCTCTTTGATAACATATTTAAGAAAGGGGGGGGGGGGAAATTACTGGGTAACAGCAACTGCAGGTGGACAGAAGGTGGACAGAAGGGTGAGAATATGTGAAAGAAACAACTCTGCAGACACCAACGTCAGTGAAGAGGGAGGGGGAGCAGCTGCTCCAGGTGCTGGAGCAGAGATTCTCCTGCAGCCCATGGTAAAGACCATGGGGAAAGAGGCTGTGTCCTTGAAGCCCATAGAGGTTAACTGTGGAGCAAATATCCACCTGCAGCCTGTGGAGGACCCTATGCTTGAGCAGGTAAGTGCCCAAAGGAGGCTGTGACCCCCTGAGAAGCCCACACTGCAGAAGGCTCCTGGCAGCACCTGTGGCCCCAAGAAGAGAGGGAACCCATGCTGGAGCAGGTTTGCTGGAAGGACCCCATGGGACACCCACACTGGAGCAGTTCATGAGGAACTGTTTCCCATGGGAGAACCCTACGCTGCAATAGAGGAAGAGTATGAGGAGGAAGGATTGGCAGAGATAATGTTTGATGAATTGACCGCAATCCCTATTTCCTGTCCCCCTGCGCCGCTGCAGTGGGAGGAGACAGAGAAATTGGGAGTAAAGTTGAGCCAGGGAAGAAGGGAGGGGTGGGAGGAAGGTGTTTTAAAATTGGGTTTTATTTCTCATTACCCTACTCTGATGCAATTGGCAATAAATTAAATTAATTTCCCTGAGCTGAGCTGGTTTTGCTCGTGACAGTAATTGGTGAGTGATCTCTCCCTGTCCTTATCTTGACTCATAAGCTTTTTGTCACATTTTCTCCCCCCAGTCCAGCTGAGGAGGGGAGTGGCAGAGCAGCTTTGGTGGGCACCCGGCATCCTGCTGGGGTCAACCCACCACAGAAGGGAGAGGCTGTGAGAGTGCCTCAGGAAAAGGGCAGAGCAGGACACAGGGTTACTCATGCAGGCTGCAGCCTGCTCCCTGCCCTAAGATGCCTTTAAGAAAATGTTTGCTCACCCATTGTTTATTTAATAAAACAGTGCTTCAGACCTTTCATTCATTTAAGCTTTCAATCAAAATTCCTTGGAATACCTCTAAACACAGAGTATTTTGGCAGTAAGTGAAAAGAGCAGATAACTGTGATGCATCTCACAGGAACCGTCACTCGTGTTCATGGCTTGTGTGGACAAAGGGTAGATGCAAGGCTGGGGAAACCAAGCAGCTTCTGAGAAAAAATCACAGTTTACTTGACTTTAATATCCATTACCTTTCTCACTGTAAACAGATGGCCCAATCCCCAAAATGAGGAAGTACAACAGTTTTCACAATTAGGAATAGGATCTCTGTGCAAAAAGTAAAATTCACTCTTCCTGTGAAAAGCTGTGGAAAAGAAAACTAGCAACACCATCTTCAGAGACTTTCCCTCCTCAACCAGTCCATGGAAAATGGACAGAAATTTCAGATAATAGTGCTCAGTCAACAGCAACGGTTCAACTCCCTCCAGCCCCCTGCATATAACAGAGCCAAAGCTGCGAGTCACCCACTGATACTCATCTCCAGACTGGCTCTGTGGGACCTGAGCACCATCAGGCCAAGGATGGATGGCACTGTCGTGAGCTGCTTGGTCTCGCACTGACTGCAGGGCAGCGGGGAGAGATTTGGGCACTGATGAACCCCTGCACCCTGCCACCCCTCAGCTCCAGACCTCCAGAGAGACCCAGGGCAAAGGGCGAGAGAGGAGACAGCTGCGATGTTTTGGCTTCTGCTCGTTTTCGCTTTATGACCAAGATGTCCTGTTCCAGCTTCAGGTCACAGAGCACAAGCCTGCCATGCCATGCAGATGGCATCTGTGTGGAAAGCAGTGAAAAGAGGCTAAATTAGCCAGAAAGTGTGGGGTGGTGTAACAAGGATGATGAAGTGCAATCCTGGTTGCATAAGAATAGTATATGTTCCCATAGGTATAACAATGAATTAAGGCTGCTATGAAAATATATAAATTCTCCTTTTTTTTTTTTTTTCCCTTCATTTTCATTAACTTCTGCTGGCTTGGGACCCATTCCTGTACACACTTCCAAGTTCCATAAAGTGATTTATGGGTGACTGGAAATGATTTTAGATATTCAGGCCCATGTTGCAACAAACTTCAAGCTGATGGCTGAACTATAACTTTGGAATCCAATTTAAATTGGCCATTTTAGCACAAAGCTACACACATTTTTTTATTGCAAATTGATAGAGGAGACATTCTCTGTTGTAAAATGAATTGTATTTTGTTTATCTAGCATTTAAATGTCCAGTGATAAAGCAATACAAAAAAAAAAAAAAAGAGCTGAAGTAATGAATAAGACAAATTCCAACTCAGTTTGACATTTTCATCCAGCATGATGATTTTCAACCTTTTTTTCTCTATTTTCAGACACCTCCTAGCCTTTCATTGCAAACGGCTCCCATTTGAATTCATCTTTCTTAGATATGGCTGATTAAAACTGGAGACAGCGTTGCAGATGAGGTCTCAGCAGTACCTTGTAAAATGGCATGAACTCTCCCTCATCTCTACTGAAAATATCCTGTCAGAGGCACTTTTGGATTGCCATTGCCTTTTCACAGCACTGGTGGCTCTCAGTTGTCCCATGGCCAATACACCCAGATCCTTCTCAGCGTCAGTCATCCCTAGCTAATGAGCTCCCAGTATAAAGCAAAAAAGTGATAATAGTCCCCAAGTCCGAGCTCATTTACACTCTCTACTATAAAATTTAATTCCACTTCTATTACTTTTTCCCCTGAGGTCATCCAGTCTCCCCCCATGACAGCCTGATGCTCTTTACACTGGTACCTCCTCATGGTGTCATCAGCATATTTCATTTGTGCTCTTTGTGTAACATTGTGTCATTTGCATGCCAACACAGCTAAAATAAATATTAAGTAAAAACAGTCATGTTCTCTATTGCAGTGCCCTGAAACACCCATGAAACTGAAGTGAGACCACTCTTTTAACAAGGACACAGATGTACAGCTAGAAAAGTGCTTCACCAAGTAAAGACATCCCCATAAGCACCCTCCCCCTGCTACCCCATGGTCCACAGCTCCATCCGCCTTAAAGACCTCACCATAGAGCTGCTTTGGAGGCACATTCAAAGAGGGTTACACACCATGCAGCCCTCTGTATAGACATGCCAGGCAGGAGCCAAAACATTCAGGAGAACATCCATAGCACGTGGACACTTGCCACTGGGGTGAGCACGTGCCTCCCTGCTGCACCAGGACTGCTGAGTTGCCCCCAGCCCAGGGGCCATGACGTACCCTCACGTGCAGGAGCCACCAGGGCAACATCACCACCACCAGGGCCTCTAAGGCAGCATCAGCCCTACCAGGCTGCCAAGAGCAGGGACAACCCACAGCAGCCACAGGGCATATGGGAGCAATAAAAGGAAGAACTAGAGGCAGGGCATAGGCCCTCCAGGTGGTGAATACAACAGACGTCTCAAAATTTCATTTTGATAATCTTCAACTCGTCTTGCCACTGGCTTTAAATGCTTGTGTGCAGGTGTTACATCTTTGTCCTCCAGCTCTCTCCCTGGTCATGTAATACACACACTTTTATTTGAAGGAAGCCAAAGTAAGTGAAACTCTATGGCCTTGACTTTTATTCTTAGCACCCCATGCAGGTTTTCTGAAAAGAACTGTTATAAAGATTTTTCAAAGAAATTGGGGTCACCTGCTGCAGTGAACTGAACATAATTGGGAAGTACTGTAGATATCCTCTGTTTGGAAATGCATTGCGTGTGGATGATGGCTAGTTCGGTTTTGTATGAGTTTCTGGCTTCGCATGCTATTTCTAAGAGCTGTAAATGGAGCAGGTTGTTCCCCCCCTCCTTTCACCCTCTCCTCCTACTCACTGACTTTTCATCTTAAATTAAATTGGGTACAAATACTGTAACAAATAATTTTCTCTCTACACTATAAGATAGGCATAGACAGAAGCTCAGACACATACAGCATGTAGCATCTTTACGAGATAAGATCAGCAGTGTGGCTTTCTGTCGCAGTGTTTGCCTTTAAAAATTGTAATCGTCAGCTTAGCATGTTTATCATCCTCTAAGAGGGATACTCTTACCACTGCCTATGAAGAGAGATGGCTGTGATAAAATATCACCTTTATGTTTATCAGAACCTTTTAATTGCCCACAGCGTGTGTCCCTTGAGGATCTAAACTCTGTCCCTTACAAGCATTTGTATTAAGAAAAAAAGGTATTGCTATCATTCAAAAAGGTATTGTCAGAGTCACATGTTAAAATGGACACATCTCCTTCAGCCCAAACTTAAAAGGTGAACAGAGAGGTTGCTGGTTTTCCCAGTGTCCTCCTCACCTGCATGAGAGAGAGGAGCTAGAAAGCAAATATCCCTTCCCTGCTGGCTGTTGCTGGTTTCTGCTTTTTGGGCTACGGAGGTGAGTGGAGCAGCCCTGGTGGCTTCATTGGTTTTGCTCAAGTCAGGAGACTGAGAACAGGAAAAGAAGACTCCCCTCCTGTCTCCCCCAGCCTTTCATGACTGCTGGCCCCAGAACAGTTCTCAGAACCTGACAGTTACAACTTGCTGATTCAGCCCAAGCTCAAGCTTTTTAAACTTGCTCCAGATATTGACTATTTTATAGTCAGATGCCAGCTGGAAATGGGATGCCCCAGACTCCACAAGTAAACGTTCTCCTTGCGCTGTTTCATGCAGCAAAAAGCACAGCACAAGAGATTCTCCTTTGAAGTGCCAAGAGCAGCTCAGAGCATCTTTAGAGCAACTTGTTCAACACGCAGGCTGAGATGATTGGGTGTTATTGCTGTAAATCAGACCTTCCAAACAGCTGTCATTTTTCTCTAGCTCTTCCCTGAATTCTTGGCACTTTAACTTCCTTCTATCGCAGGTCTCAGAACCATTTCCCCACTTGGCCCAAGCAGCCAAGCAAAAGTTGCAGGGTCTTAATGTCTACTTCATCCAGCAGGAGAACTTGATGAGGACACCAGATAACTTGTAGATAATTGTGGTCCTTCTCAAGAACAGGCAAAGTCTCCCTTTTTAGCACTTCATGAGGAACTGAAAGACATACACTCATTCCATTGCTGCCAGAATCAAATCTTCTTCCAAAAGGGCCTCTTGGGGCCTTTTCTGGAGCTAGACTTACCTTACATGGCTGGTACTTGGGTACAGCCTAGAGCATGTGTTTGTGTGTCACCTACACACTCCAATCCAGTATGGTATCGGGTCCATTGTTCTGACCAGCGGGGTTCCAATTGCACACATCTTTGCATGGAACAGGGAGAAGGACTGTTTTCTGGGGTTTGGAGATGACCATTAATTCAGTTGTCTGCTTTCAGGAGCTCTAGAATATCTTGCAGCCAACCTGAAGGACTATGATTTTTCCCAACAGTTTGACCCCAGTCTGCAACAATCTCCTAGATGCATCTACCCAAAGCCACGTGGCAAAGGAATAGTAATCCCTGGCTCTGTAACATGACTCTCTTCCATCCTGCAGCCAGCCTGTAAAACACGCTCTTAGCAATTTTGCTGTCTACTCTGCTTCTTCTAAATTGTAGACCGATTCTAGGTAAGAAGGAGATAATTCGGGATCTAACCCGCTTATTTGCTATGTTCCTGAGGAGTAACTGAACAAGTCAACACAAAGGCTCTTGCTGAAATCCCATGTCAATCATTGCAAAAGTGTTCGTAGGGAAAAGCTGTTCCTTTGCTTCTTCTCACACATACTGTGTATGTACTCGCCATCTATTTGCCCTTCAATGGTATGTATCCGTTACTGTATCAGCTCAGCAAAATACAGGTGGAACTACAGCAGATGGTGGCATATCTCTGCAAGCTTAATCTAACAGAAGTAATATTAAGGGCACCTTCTTCAGGAAAAGCATGTTTTTGCTCAAAGAGCAAAATATGAAAATGTCCAGATACCAAATGTTATGAATCCAGCAATAACATAGCTCCCCTGATAATGACAATGGTTTGAGTATTTTTTATTTGAATAGATCTGCCTGCATTACCAATATCTACAGTGTTGCTTGGTAACTATTTTCTGATACCAGGAGACTGAAAAACACTTTTTCAAAAGTAAATTCCAATTCTGGTATTATGTCTTGCATTTTAGTGGTTTCAGTCTGTTTTTCTGTCCAGCTACCGCAATATTCTTAGTAACATTCTTCTGTGGCATGCACATTTTTTACTTTCTTTCCTTTCCTAGAAGATGCCAAGTGAGTTTATAAGTAAATATTTTACACTTCTTCCATGGAAATATGTTGATGTAAGAAGAGTCAGTGAAACCATAAAGTTTGAATGCAGGTGATCTCAGACACCAGCTGCATAATTCAGGATGAGTTTAATGATGTAAGTAGAAAGCAACTCTAAATTATCGCTGGACAGAAATAAAATTACCACATAAAGTAGAAAAGCAAATGATATTGAAGTGTTGCATGGAAGAGAGGTGAATATGTTTAAATATTAGTCACACTTCCGTGTATATATTTTGCTGGTGGTGCAGTGCCAGCATTCGCTTTTTTTCCAGAAGCTGCGTTGTGTGGTCATGAAGATAAAGGAATAGAATAATAATAATAGTAATAACAATAATAACAAATGTAACACTGTTGATAGGATCATAATTCAGTAATGAGTAAAATATCACAGTGCTCTACTAAATTACTTGTTAAAATTTAATTCAGTCAATAAAAAGGATAATTAAAAAGAGTAAGGAACAAAACCCCACTGTGCTGTAGTTTTAAAAGTGTATCTGCTTATTTCCTCACATGTTGCAAATTTCTGTTACAGAGCCATTCCTTTCCAATTTTATGGAGATTAACAAGTCCACTTCTGCCTTCTATGCTAACATCGGCAGAGCTACAGAAGGTGGTAGGATGCTTGTAAATGCTATGGTTTTGTTGATTTGTGGATACTTCTATGACTAAAGAAATGTAGCTGTTATGTGAGACAGCCCCTAAAATCTCTTTTTGCCCTCCAACAATGCCAGATTGTGCAGGAAGCTGCCAAGGGAGCTGTGTTCAAAAATGAAATCCCCACCTCCCTAAATATATGCGCAGTGACTTTCTGAAACATAACTGGTTTTCATAACAAATATCCACTGTTTGTTCATTTGCTTTATAAATGCTCTTTCACTGAAGGCATGAAACTGGCAGTCGAGAACTATAAGGGTAGAAGAAGATGAGAGGGAAGCACGTAACATTTATTAACACCTATCTGTAGCAGGAAAATTTTAGCTGATAAGTGGGTAAGTGGTTACATCACTTCTATTCCGTAACTTTTGCAAAAGAAGATAGAGCTTTTATAACACCCTTTTCGTGGCTTAGAAGAAACAGCAAAGTCTGCATTGTAGATGATGGAGGAGTTCTGATTCCCATAAAAGTCCACAGCCACTGAACGTGCTTCCTAAAAAGTCCTTCTCAAATTACTGCCAGCCAGGCAATTTGGTGCAGCCTGGGAATTCCAACAGCGGCAATGTTGTAAAATGTAGAAATGGACAGCATCTGTAGCAAAAGCAGCTGTCAAACTTCCTATAGGTTGCCAGGTGAAAACTATCTTCTCATGTTTAAAAAAAAGAAAAGGAAGGGTTTTTTTCGTAGCACTGGCCTTGGTATGGTCCCCAGGGCCCAACTGTCCCCTACGTGCTGCCTTCCTAGGGAGGCTGTGGAGCCTCCAGCACTGAAAGTCTTTAAAAAAATAGGTTGGACGGTGCTGTCTGGAGTGATGTAGGCAAGGTGTAGCTAAGCTTGCTGTTAGTCAAGGCAATGGCCCAAAGGTCAGTCACCACATGAAGTCTCACTCCCATCATTAGATTTCTAATATTATTAATAGTGTTCAGGAATAATTGTACTAACAGACTTGTCTTTTTTCTGCAAACACGGGAAGTACTTAAGCCAAGACCAGATACCTTTCAGAAGGAATGATGTTCTTCAGATATGCTGGGCTCCAAGAAGATACAAGTGGGTAGATTTTTGGTCTGTGCTACAGAAAATATCAAGCCCAGTGGCTGCAATGATCCCCAACAATTCTAATTTCATGGAATATGTCACCGCATTTGTTTCTTCATCATTTAGCTACAAATGTACTTAATATTGCCCAAAACCAGACATAATGGGGGGGCAAATTCTTCACTCCTTTCCCCTCTCCCCCAGAAATAAAGCATCTGTAATTCTTCAGTTTGCTTTGGTGGTGCTTTATGCAATCACACAGGAAATTACTGAGACAATAAGGGCAGGATGTGGTCCTCATGGTATTAACATCCCCAAATACTCAAAACCTATGAACTCCATCCCAAGAAACAACGGTTGAGAAATTGTTGGTTCTCTTTTTTTGTTTGGAGGGGGGTGGGTGGGTTGAACTTCTACGGGTCACTTAAACATTTTTGTTAAAACCATGAAGTTCTCCTGAAATCGTATGACTCAATCTGATGGAGCTTTTCAAATACCAGTATCCTAGAGTGGGCAATGCTGTTGATGAATTGAAAAATAGATTCTCTTCTTGCTGAGGGAAAAAAGGGCATGTTGTTGGGTGGTTTGGCATTTCATAGGTGTGATACATTAAGAACTCAAAACTCCTCCCAGGCTCTGGGAATTCAACATTTCAAGGCATCAAGCCCATGCAGAACCAGAAGTTACTGTTGCTGTTACTTTGGTGATCTTTTACAATTAGACGTTTTCCTTGTGTTTTGATGCTTTTGATCACTAATATTGCACTGTTTATTTCTCTCCTTTTATTACTGTCAAGGCTAAAATAATATGTGGGGGAGAAATGCACTCAGAAAAGACAGACTATAGTTTCATTCCCACGCCCACACTGCATAATACAGCGTACAATAAATCTCCAAGTGAATCTGGATTCGTGACTTATGTGGGCCATTAATATTTAACATATGCAGTACCTACTCTTTTGCAGGTTTGTCCGTATCCTATTCTAATGTCCTGTAAACAGCTTCCAGATAATTTCTGACATCTCTGGAGCAGGAAACCACTATGTATACAAACCTCAAACTGTGCTGAAGATGAGAAATGATGGCAGAAATAAGTGTTAGAGCCCTTTGATCCCCCCTTCCTTTCTGCAGTAGTAAATATATTCAGAAAGGCAGTGCTGTAGATTTATAAATGTTAGCACTCTGACTGAAGTCAAACTAATTTACTCTATAAACTTCTCTGACATTATGAAAACTTTACAAAGAGATCATTGCATGTGAAGTATTAAAATACTATAATTTTAACTTAAAAACCCCACTCACCAGACATTTAAGTGCCTTTCTGTATATCTTCTGTGTTTAGAAGTGTTTTAAGAATAAGTGGGAACACCATAAAGATGGCAAAATAAATTATGTCTCCTGAAGTTTAGGAATAACACCAACATAAAATAAAATGGCATGAATACATTTTTCATAGATCCAGACTCAAGCGGTAGAGCCGAGCAGCTAGGAGGAAGAAGTGTAGAAGGAGCTCATTCTGAGTGAACCGATGGTGATGAGGGAGCTAACGATGCCACTGAAAATGTCTAACATGGTTGCAGAGGCCTTGCCTTTCAGGTGATAAGCGAGTACATTATTTGTCCTGGGGAAAACTATTTTTTTGGTGTCTTTTCAGGACTTAACTAGTTGCAAAGCTGAAAGCAGCTGAATTGGGTGTATGGACATCTCATCGTGAGCACTGGACTGGACCGTTTTCAAGATAGATGGCTTTAAGCTGTAAGTTACAGCACTTCATCACACTGCTCCAGTCAGGAAGGCATGCACCGAGCACCACTGCCTGCAGAGACAGATCAGCCTATACGGTAGTACAAACTGCAGTTGCATTTTCAGACTTTTTCCTCTGCTTACGCTCCATGCTGAGAGCTGGAACAAAGGAAAAATCCCAAAAGGAGACAAATCCTGGAGGCTGGACAAGTCTTTCAGCACATCTGAGCAGGGGAACGTCTCTGTCAAGAAAGCTGATGGAGGAGTATTTTTTCTCCTGATGTGAAGTTGTCATGTCAGCAATTATAGGTACCACTTTCATAGAATTTTAACAGGCTAGGAAAACCTTGATGCCTTGTTTAGTTCAGAATGGTGCTCTGCATCTCTTTGGCTGCAACAAACCCGTAAGACCCTTGTTCCACTCTCTATGGTGGTTTTCCATAGATTTTCAAGTCCTGTCCCACCTTAAGGTTCCTGTCCAAACACAAGCCTTAGTGGCCATCTGTGACTCTGAGGTAAAGGTCATAGATGACATCTACATTTTTCTGTCCTTTGGCGGGGGGACATGCCCTCTCCTGCATATTGGCCAGATGATGGTTCTCACCACTTTCCAATCCTAAAGGAAGCAATCGAGTGCAATCCTAAACAGCAATGTATATCTGCTTTGTACAGCTTACGAATGTGGCTACCCAAATTTCAGCACCCAAGTTAGACTGCTGGGAGCTAGCTCAGATATTTTTCTTCACAGCACCATCTAGTGCTACTTATGCAAAACACAATTTTCTGCCTTCTCTCTCACATAGATACACCAACACATATATGTTTTAAAACAAATACAGAATGAACCTGAGTCCTTTCTAAAAAGAAATAAAAAAATACTTGAATAAATATTGGTTTTTTTTTCCCTGGGGAAGTAATGAGAGAAAAAAATCACAGCAATAGATGTGCAGTGACTTATTGCACTCTACAAACAATGCAGATGAAGATGTTACAAGAACATGAACAAAACCGGATAAAATAGAAAGTTAGTTGTTTGAAACCACGTGTTTTGTCTGGACTAAGAAAGTGCATGTGGTTAGGTGTGGGTTTGCGAAGCTGGACTCCCTTGGCCTTAATATGCCTTGCCCACTGTTTCTAACCTCAGACAAAGCCTTTTGCTTGACACTGTTAAAACATGTTTAACTCCACTGAATAATGAATGCTGAAGGTAGAGATTGTCTTTACCAATAGCTCAACAACCACCATCAATTACAGCACGAGTTCATTCAGTAAACATTCCCTGAGCCTCCATGGTGATTGCCACAAGAGCCAGAAAGATCCCCACAACCCCTCCCCCAAAACTCAATTGTCCTTTGCTGTGGTAAAAGAAAAAAAAACAAAAAAAACCCAAAACAAAACAAAAAAAAACAAAGCCAACAACAAAGTCAAGGGAAAGGGAAAGGGAAAGGGAAAGGGAAAGGGAAAGGGAAAGGGAAAGGGAAAGGGAAAGGGAAAGGGGAGAAAGGGGAGAGAAAGGGGAGAGAAAGGGGAGAGAAAGGGGAGAGAAAGGGGGGAGAAAGGGGGGAGAAAGGGGGGAGAAAGGGAAAAGGGAGGAAAGGTAAACACAACCAAACAAGCAAAACGTTGGTTTGATTTTATTTTTTTTAAATCCTGATTATAAATAAACAATAAAACTTTTCCAATCATCCTGAAAATTGCCAACATATGGAGGAAGAAATTATGACAGCAACCAGAGGTTTGTCCAGGGATTTTTCACATGTTCATCTTGTACTGTTGCAATGAATTCTTGCCGAGTCTTCTGGAGATAACAGTGGGATCCAACCGCCACCTAGACAAAGCAGAAACAGAGAGCTGTAGCAAATACTAGAACGCTATCTACTGATAGGATTTAGATGTACAAATATTCCCCCTCCGCAAAATAACGTCTAGTCTAGTCTCATATTCATTGATTGCAACTTTGTAATTTGACCTTGACAGCTTGTAAATTTTCAGGACACCATTCTTAAAAGCAATTCTGGCAGGTTATACTTTCAATGGTTGGACTTTATAGGGAAAGGTACATGTTTTAAATAGCTTTTGTGTAAAAATCCCACGGGGTATGCCAAAGGCAAACTAATGAGCACTGGTGAAGCCACAAATGGAATTGGATAATATATTGATACGAGCAGTAAACAGTATTCGATTTTAACAGCAACTAGTATAGAATAACATGTCTAATTTAATTTATGAACCTAATTTAAAAGTTGGAGAGACTTGACACAGAAAAACTAGTTGTTGTGTTATTTCTGTATTTTTATTTGCTGCCCATCAGAAAACGGTAAGGACATTACAGCGCTTGATGTTAATTTGTTCATCTGCTTATGCTGTTGGCATTTCTTGCCTGCTTGTGGCATTTTTACAAGTAATTCTAGCTGTTCTTAATCCTGATTCAAAGAAACAATTGATTTTCTTGTTATGATTTATTACCATTGATCAGTCTGCGAATAACACATTTTTTTGCTTTTGGCACATTGTATAGCCACAGCTAAGGTTACCAACCTTTTTCTATTTCTCTCTGCAGGGAAGAAGTAACTACGGCTCCAGAAGTGCAAATGCTCTTTCTTTCTGAGCAGCTCTGCCCATACAAGTAAATCCCAGTGAAGTCACTGGGATAATTCATGTGCACAAGACTGGGCTGCCCAGGACTGTGATACTTACATACAGTTTGGCTGTAAAGCTTCCTACTCGTCTTTTTTTAATGGCATACATTTTTAAAGACTTCTAAACTGTTTAGACTAATGATTGTGAAAGCTGAGGGTCTGAGCCTGACTGAATTGGAGTTCAAGGGTAGCCCTGAGAGACATCAAGCGTTCTTTACAATGAACAAACAAAAAGTCCAGTTTGTTCTTTGGGTATTTGAATGCTTACCTTGTGAAGCACACTGAAATGAAAGAAAGAAGCTTGCTGCTAAGTTTATTCTACAAAATAAGATAAGCATTGCTAACTTCTATCTCTGTCTCATTTTCAGATCTTATAGGCCTGTCTTGTTTCACTTGTACCTTCACTAAATAAAAATGATCATGATATTGTTATAAAACATAGCTAAAAGTGGAAGATTTCACTCTGGCAACTGCTGAAAGACAAAATGCACCATAAAACATATATACATGCTCTATAAGATACCCTTCACTAACGAATAAGAAAAATATTTCTGACCTTCACAAGGAGAGTTATATTTATGCTTTTTAATATTCCCTTGTGCTGGTGAATAGCTTTCACGTTACTTTTGGTATCAAACTTTTGCAAGAACTCTCCATTCTGTACAAAAGCAGACTTACCCACTCACTGAGAGCGAAAGGGAGGAGGGATTTGACCTTCTGTTACCCCCAAAACAGTGGATTAGTCAGGTTTTTTTTACTTTTCAAGAGTGGTCCTTTCCTCCCAGTGATTTGTTGGAATTATGGTTGTGGGCCAAGGTGATGCTAATAAAGAAAGCAGCACTGCAACACAATTTCAGCACTGCATCATCTACCCCTGGTGCATTTTTTGGTGTGAAACATAAAAATGTTTCACACCAAAATGAAGTTTTTTTGTGTGTGGCTGGCTATCAGCAAAGCAAAGCATAACAATGCATTGCAAAACAATGCCACGGTGTTACTGAGCTTTAGCACAGTTGCTTTTAACAAGACATTTTCAGCAAAAGGTAGGTTTGTTGAAATCAGAAATGGATGACCAACATCTTGATGACTGTCTGGCTTTAATGATAGCAGGATCTGGCACAGCAGCAGCAATTCTCCTGCAAGGGATAATTTTCAACTTCCTGAAAAGAAAAAAAAAAAAAAAAGACTAGAGGAATTAGTTTATAGCTCACCTGCTTTTGTTTCCCAAACTGTGCTCAACAAGAAAAGAAAGATGTCAGTTATTCCCATTCTGAAAACCGGAGCTTGTGACATTAGGAGTCTTTTACCTTCACAAATTTACACTCTGTGACTGAGTATCCAGCTAATGTCTCAAGTACACTCTCTGAGACAACACTTAAAACCACAGGTATTGCAGGCATAGTAGCAGTAAAAAGAAAAAACCCATTTTTTATTTTTACATGGAATCATCAATAGCTAAATAGCTGAAAGTAGAAATTCTTTATGTACGTGCAGAGAAAAAATAGATTTGGAGTGGAAACTTTTTTGGCAAGTATGAGTCTAACAGTATTTGAAGTAGATGAGATATTGATCCCCAAAATAAATAAATAAATACAAATGCCCAAACCTTTTAAACTTCAAGTATCTGCAAAGTTAACAACCTCACATTCAGAAAACTGATAAAAAAAGAATCCCTTTCTATAAAATTGCCATGAAACAGGACTTCTCTTGCCTTTCCTTTCCGAGGACAACAGCATGCCTGTATTTCCACATGGCAGGAGGAAAAGTGCTCAGGAGTGGGCTTTGTGGTTCAGGCTAGTCCAATCTGATAAACAAAGACATTAAAAAAGGTACAGTCAGTGTCCAAACTGGCTATTAAAATAGCAAAACCAGCAAAAAACGCCAACCCTCCAGCCAACCTCATGCAAGTTTGGAGCTCCATCTTTTTCCCCGGGCTGTTCCTGTGAACTGAATACCATTAATTTGGTAGCATATGCTTCCCCAGAGCCACAAAGAAATGTCTTTAGACTAATAGCAGGTCTAAACAGTGCTGCACATTTCCAGTTCTCCAGGTGTGAATCAGCTCCAGTCTGCAAGCCACATAAACATGGCTCCAAGCCCTAAGCCAATGTACCTTGCCTTTCAGCTGCACTTTGTATCTTATATCAAGTTCCACGTTCTTGGGCTGTGAGGCTCAAAAGAAGCCATTAGTATCCAGCTGCCCTGGCTTGCGGCAGAGACATTTGTACCAGCGTTTTTTATTATTCCTGACTAAGGCCCTACTGTTCATGCGGAGGCCACCTCGTTTATGTGCAGTAGCTCTGCTTGCAGCTGAGCAGTGATTTGAAATCAGAAGCAGCACTGATTTGAAACCCTTGAGCCAACGATCCTGTAGGTCATAGCTCGCCCTAGCTCTGCAAGGCAGAGTATCGCTTCCTACCTCCCCTGGAGGGTTCTGCAAGGTCCAAGCACATCTGTAGAAACGTCTCCAGATATGTGCCAGTTTTCAGATAAGAGTTGAGGGCTGGGATTAAAAAAAAAAAAAAAAAAGAGGGAGAAAGAAAGAAATTGCATGTAATGCTCCATAATCTGAAATGGACATATTGAGTAGCTGAGTCAAAAGGCTAAGTTAATTCTGCCAAGTTTATGTCACTAAAAGGCTGCAGGAGTATTTCAGCCACAGCACCAGCAAGCACAGGATGGGAACTCGGCTCTTTGTGCATCGGCTCCTGCAAAGCCTTCTGCTGTCCAGCACCAGTGGTGCAACAGCACAAAATGTTCAGCCTGGATTCCTGGGAAGGGGTGGAGACTCTTGCTGCAGCCCTGGGTCTCTGCTAATTTTCAGTGGTGTCAGAAAAAGTACCTCCTAACTCATGAGTCATATACGCTGTCTGACCAGCTCTCCTCAGGCTGGGTCAGAAGTTTGGGTCCAGCTAGCATGCTTCCTCATTTATGAATGTCAGGAGACTCGCATATTTTTCAAGCTTGCCTGGAAAATGGTCACAAATTTCCTCTTAAAAAAAAAATTTAAAAAGCCTGAGAAAATGTTATCTTTACAAGTGGGTTGAATATAAACACAAGGCATTACAAAACAGAAGATAAAATTGTAAGTGTTGGCTGCATTGAAATATGATTTTGGTGCATATTTTGAATAAAATAGAGTATGTCACTAATTTATGTCCCAACAAGGAAGCATCTCACTTTTGGGTCATAAATCCTCCTTATAGCTTGACACAGAAAATAGAACTTTGACTTACAATCAAGATGCACTGAATCAGGATTTATTTTTTTACTATTATTATTTTTTTAACTTTGATTCTGTATTACAAAAGTAAATTTGGTATCAATGGGATTAGTTTACCTGTAACACATAACTTTTATAGAGATTAGGCTATCCAGTTCATTTATTTAGTGAACCTGAACATAATATACAATGAAAGAGAAAGCAGTCTTGTGTCTTTAAAATGTCATTTCTTCTAAAATAGGAGCTTAGCCCCAGCCTACACACAAGCACAAGATGTCACAGAAAGACAAGCAGTTATTGTGAAGTGGTATATCTGAGTGCAAATACAGTGGAGCTTTTATGGAAAGACAAGAATAAATCAAATAAAATCCCTTTTAAAGATAAAGTGTCACTGCATTCCAGCTGGGAAGGGGGGGTGGGGAATGAGGCAGGAAGAGAGTTAAAATCTGAACAACCTCTAAATCCTTCCTTGCAGCCTACAGTCCACTCCTCCACCTCTTATGAGTATCTGGTATTGATTTCGCAGTCTTAATAGACCATTATGGATAAAGCACGGCTGCACTCTGACATTCTCACTGGTAGGAATGTGCAGTGGCTTGTGAACAGTTATTTGAAATTTTCCTACCAGATGGCTGCAGCTTTGCAAACCACCTGCCACGAGACTGAGCCATTCTGGCTCTGGTTTGAGCAGGAGCAGCAACTGCTGCAGCTCCAGCTTCCCCCTTGACTGCACCAGGAGAGTGTGAGATTGCAGATAAAGATGGGAGGGTGGAGAAGCAGCATCTCCAGTAGGGGCGTATCTTGGAATACCTGCAGTCTGTGCAGCCAACATCTTACTGGACATGGAGGGTGGGGGAAGATGAGCTAATGGGTGCAGATGAAGTTACAGAGTGCCAATCCTCAAAATGACAGATATGCCAAAGCAACATGTCTCTAAAATCTAATTTATTAATTAAAAAACTCACTCCCAAGTACAAAAACTACTATAAAAATACTGACCTCACCGCACTCTGTTCTCTGCTTTTAGTGTTGTTCTTCACTGACCATATCTGTCTGATCTAGATTTGTCTTGTCTATAGAATAGATATGATAAATGAAATTATTTATCTCAATATTCTGAATACATATAATTTATATTTCTTTATAATAATCCAGGAGTAATCAAATCACATTGCCCTCTACTACTCCCCCCTTAAATCCCATGTTAGTGACTTTTGGATTTAGCCTATCAATGGAATAGCAGTGTTTTGTTGTATACAGAGACTATTTAAGTTGTGTATGATAAATGTGTAAAAAATTGAATTTACATTTAAAAACTTGGGTAAAATAAAACTAATAAGTGGGACCTTAAAAGATGCTAGAGTCCTGTGAGGGTTCTGTGGCCAAGGTGAAAAATCCAGAGTTCAGAATTACATGCTTAATGATCAGTAAAGGTAAGCAAGCAGTAAAGCGCCTGATAAATCATGCCCTTAGGATATAAAAACTTTCTTTTGACAGTTTTTTTTTTCCTTCAGCTTCAAAAATTGAAGTCTTTGTATCTCAATTTCTGAAATGTGGTCTTCCCAGAAACACATTTTCCCAAAAAGAGAATTAAGCCAAGCAAGCATTTCAGGTATTCTTCTTCAACAATCTCTTCCCAAAACCTACAATTTTTCTAACATCAACTCACTGTAAATCAACCTGGAATGTCAACACCGGACTTATTGTAGCCAATAAGCCTCAAGGATAAGTTCATATTGGATTGTGAAAAATTAATGGAAATGAAAAAGGAAAAACATCCACCCAAAACACATCAGAAACCCTTCTTCAGCATACAAGCACTACTATGTGACAGATTGTGATTCACAGTGAGTGGGCTGGTAAAGAATATTTGTATGTAAGTTAAAATGTAGATTACATGAAAGTACAATAGGTGATCCAAAATGTGCAGCAAGTAGCAATTTTTTTTTCATGAGAATTAGAGGAATCTAAAAAAAGAGAAATCTGGCACGTTTAGATTTGCTAAAGTTTCATTTTTCTTGCAGAGTTGGAGTCTATCTCCTTGGCTTGTTACCAACATGCTGCTACAATGTATAATATTTTAGTTCCGTGGTCACTTTACCAGCACTACAACACTGACTTATTTCAGAAGGTTTTTGCCTTTGAGATGTTGATATGCAGCATCATATCCACTAGATGTCGCTCAATAGTCATAATAATTCCCAGCATTGACATAAATACAAAAAAAAAACCCAAAACATAAAAAAGGGCAACAAATCCTATGTTGATTTGTTTTTTTTTTTCTTTAGACTCAGAATTATTTTCTTTAAAAAATTCAGATACTCACTGTTTACAGTTAAGATGTGATGTCTGAAATGTTGTCATCATCACTTCAAAAATTATAACTTTAAGATTATATGCTGATCCCCTTTAGAAGCCCTGATTGCCATCTGGAAGTTACATATTTCTTTAATAAGTCTGGTTCTTTAAAAGAAAAAAAAAAAAAAAGAGCATTTGGAGGGTGATGGACTTGATGCTAACGGGTAATTGTGCCTCTGGACTGTTAACACACTGTTCAACATTTTGATCTGCATGATGCTTAAGGACATTGATCTTCAGTGAAGTTGTTTTCTAGCTTATATGTTCATGCCCTCTGGGGTTTTGCCATTAAGAGATGCTTTGAATTCACAGCCCCCCCAAAACATCCATTTACCGGGAT
The DNA here is from genome assembly GCF_000708025.1 of Charadrius vociferus. Classification (NCBI taxonomy): domain Eukaryota; kingdom Metazoa; phylum Chordata; class Aves; order Charadriiformes; family Charadriidae; genus Charadrius; species Charadrius vociferus. The sequence continues at coordinate 1,156,756 of NW_009649568.1, forward strand.
GGATGGAGTCTTTGTTATGCTGCTTGCAATGGTGTGTGTCTACCTGGACGTTCTTTACCTCCCACTTCCAGGCATTCGTTCTTGTATGGCTTTCAGGTACTGTAATCACATCACAATGCAGTTGGCTTTCCTTGGAAAACTAAACAAAGATTTTTTTCTCTGGATTTCAAACGATTTTGTTGGCTTTTTCCATATTCCCTCTGGCTTCTAAACAGCCTTTTCAAAATATGGGTACTAAAACTGTTTCCAATTGTAGCACTGGAAACATTGCATATGGAGAGAAAACAGCTTCATGTACTTGCTTGTTACTGGTTTAGATCATTTGCATTTAGAAAGAGGACTATAACATTTTTATGATATATCTGGTTCTTAAATTATTTCAGGGATACTTTGCTGTCCCATCTTCCACTAGATTTGTATCTTCCCTGGTGTGACCAGTGTCCCTCATGAATTCATACGTTCAGTATATATTGACAGCTCACTTATTTCCTCAAATCCCAAAGGAATCCTCTATGTCTGAGGAAGCCATAAACCTTTATCATCTCTTACTCTAATCATCAACAACAGTGACATTTTCAAATATGTACAGCAAAGACATGCAACAAATTCTGCTCAGCTCCATATTCAACCCTAATGCTCAGAAGAAGGAATGCTAAAAATATTTATCTACTATTCTGTGCAAATTACTCCTTACATGCAAATTAAACTTGCTATATAATTTGCATAAAGAGCCTTTGTGAAAGGATGAGCTCACTGTCACTCTGGAATGGGCTGAAAGGTCTATAAGAAAACAGGCCCTTTCAGCTTGTGAGGAAAACCTCCTCCTACATTTGATAAGACAGTCACAGCTAACAACCCGTTCCCTGGGAAGCTGCATCTCAAAGGCAGACACTGTTGCTGTAACTAGAGACACAAGGCCAGGTGGGCTCCACTGTGTCACAACTCTTCAAGCATACAGTGAACGATACTTTTGGACCAATTCATCTCACCTTCATAGAACCAGAGAATGGTTTGGATTGGAATGGACCTTAAAGATCATCTAGTTCGACCCCCCCTGCCATGGGCAGGGAAACTTTCCACGAGACCATGTTGCTCAAAGCCCCATCCAGCCTGGCCTTGAACACCTCCAGGGATGGGGCAGCCACAACCTCCCTGGGCAACCTGTTCCAATGTCTCACCACCCTTAGAGTAAAGAATTTCTTCCTAATGCCTAATCTAAATGTACCCCCTTTCAGTTTAAAACAGTTACCCCTCATTCTATAACTACAGTCCCTGATAAAAAGTCCCTCCTCGTCTTTTATGTAGGCCCCCTTGAAGTAGCCTTTCAGCAAAAGACACTGGCTTACTCAGAAACATCAAAGCTGAGGTGATCTTGGTTTGTCAGAAAACTTGCAGTGGTTATAAAGCCCACAATCTCCCTTTTATTCCTTTCCCACAGGCTTAGAAGACATGTTAAGCTCTTTTTAAATGCATTTAGAAGCCTTAGTGGATCTAGACCCATACCATGAGATGGAGTCTAAAAATTATGAAAATATCTGTGTGATTAAAATGGGCTCCAGAATTACCTGTCCCTCCTCAAACTCCTGCAAAAGGCCAAATAGAGCTATATTTTTTATTTTTATATTATTTGTAATGACCATCCTGCTGAGGGAAGGTGGGCCATGTTTCTGTAACAACTATACAAGCTTATTCTCTATCATTTGTCTAGCACTGTCTCGGACATACTTTTTTATGAGACCTGCATCTAACCTCTGCTTTGCTATGTTTGGCTGGAGAAATAGGCCAAGAAAGTCAAAAGTGTTTGTGTGATCTTGTTTTTGGGCAACATTAAATTCTTGCATTGATCTGTGGTTTCAAGAGCAAAGACTTTAGCCTCCTTAATCACATGGAAAACAATCGTAGAATAATAATTTTCATAACTGATTATTACAAGGGCAGGACCAAAAAGAAAGGAAGTTACAGAATTAAATAAAATTTTCAGTTTTTTGTCAGCCTCTGTTAATTCCTTTCTCTTTTGCCACCAGAGATTTAACACACGAAGCATGCTGTTTGGCAAATCTATCAGAGGGTGCTAACAAGGGAAATAGCAGGCCTTTTGATGGCAAAGAAAAACAGATGCTGAAGTGAGCTGGAATTATTATTGCTGCTGCTCTTTCTGTTGTAGCTTGATCCTCTTTCCTCAAAGACAAAGCAAGCTTGCAAAGGGCAGAAAATAAAAACGCAGCTTCTTTTTCTGAGGCTGTCTCTCACTTGCTATCAGAGAGTGGCAAGTCCCTAACACAAGGCTTTGCCTGTCGTGCTTAGAATTGAGAAACGTCTGCAAGTCAGGCTATTTAAAACTTTGCTTGAGCAGCCTTTGTGATCACAAGCTCCCTGACAAAAGAATCCTAGCTACCAAACCCCAACTCTCAAACAAAAGCAAAAGGAGGGGAAGAGAAGGGAAGAAATACACAATACACTGGAAAATAGGAGAAAAAAAAAAGTGCAAAGTGAGAGCAGGACTTCATGTCTCATAATCTGGCACTGACCAGGATTTTGTTGAAGCTAATAGAGATGGTGGTGGCACATGGGTCCCTTCCAGCTGTCCAGTGCAATAAGTAAGTGGTTCAAGAGGAGGATGTTGTCCCTGGTGGTGCCGTATTTGTGATGTAAGAGCTCACTGTCCTCTGGCACTCTCCAAAAGCACTGTTGCTTTCTGGACATGAAGAAGGGATGATGGACAGAATAGCTCAATGTTTCATGATTCTGGTTACTATTTAAGTGAATGACCAGCATGCATTAATTTTTATCCATGTGCCAGTCATTTACCCACCTTGATAACACTGCATTCAGTTAGCCCATTTTGACTGAACTAATACACATTCACTTTTGATGACTTCCAGCCCATAAGCTGAACTGAAGCATTTTTTGCTTTAGAAGGCTCAGAGCAGTAGTTCCCAAGGAAATAGCCCCTGAGGCCACATGATATGACTACTGGAACTGCACATCATCTTAATCCAAACTGCAGGACTGCACTTGCTATCAGGTGAAGCTATTTAATCCTGTGGAATTTGGAAGGAAATAGGTGGGAGCTGTACTGCCCCACAGCTTTGTGCTTAAATTAGGCATATTTTAATTTACCTGGAGACTCCAAGCAAAACAGATGTTGTACAAAGAAGTACAGAAATGGTTTCTCCTCCACAGAGGTGATATGGTACAGAAGTAGGCACACAGTTAAGAAGCACACGGAGAAACAATCCAAGTTGTCCAACGTCAATGAGACATTTGATAGATTTTTTACTTCCACTTCAATGTTTTATTCATCCTATACTGATAGGAAATTAGTATTGAGAGCAATCTTACTGCTTTTTGAAATAACGGAGATTTGTTTTTCTAGCAGTTGATTCAAGGTGGAATCAATTTTCTGAACAGCAGTAGATGTGCCATCTGGCTACCTGGCTGATGTATTTGATCAGATACACACATTGTCCTAAGAAAGATATAGTACACAACTCAGCATGCGTATTGGGTTTGCGTGGCAAGGTTTTGGCAGCAGGGGGGCTACAGGGGTGGCTTTTGTGAGAAGAAGATAGAAGTTTCTCCCATGTCCGATAAGGCCAATGCCAGCCGGCTTCAAGATGGCCCTGCTGCTGGCCAAGGCTGAACCCATCAACGACAGCGGTAGTGCCTCTGTGATAATATATTTAGAAAGGGGGGTTTAAAAAAAACCCTGCTCAACTGCAGTCAGAGAGGAGTGAGAATATGTGAGAGAAACAACTCTGCATACATCAAGGTCAGTGAAGACGGAGAGCGAAGAGGTGCTCCAGGGTGCTGGCGCAGAGATTCTCCTGCAGCCTGCAGTGAAGACCATGGTGAGGTAGGCTGTCTCCCTGCAGCCCGTGGAGGCTAACGGTGGAGCAGATATCCACCTGCAGCCTGTGGAGGACCCCACACTGGAGCAGGTGAGTGCCCAAAGGAGTCTGTGACCCCCTGGAAGCCCACACTGGAGCAGGCTCCTGGCAGGACCTGTGGCCCCAAGAAGAGAGGAGCCCATGCTGGAGCAGGCTTGCTGGCAGGACTTGTGACCCCATGGGGGACCCACACTGGAACAGTTCATGAAGAACTGCAGGCCATGGAAAGGACCCAAGTTGGAGAAGTTCATGAAGGACTGTCTACTGTGGGAAGAACCCCACACTGGAGTAGGGGAAGCATGTGAGAACGAAGGAGCGGCAGAGACAACATGTGATGAATTGACAACCCCCATTCACCAGGGAAGGAGATAGAGAATTTATGAGTAAAGTTAAGCCTGGGAAGAAGGGAGGGGTGGGGGAAGGTGGTTTACTATTTGTTTTTATTTCTCATTATCCTACTCTGATTTGATTGGCAATAAATTAAGTTAATTTTGCCAAGTTGAGTTGGTTTTGCCTGTGAGTGGTGAGTGATACCCCTGTCCTTATCTCGACCCATGAGCCTTTCGTTATATTTTCTCTGCCCTGTCCAGCTGAGGAGGGGGAGTGATAGAGTGGCTGTAGCAGGCACCAGGTGTCGAGACAGGGTCAACCCACCACAGGGTGGCAGGAGAATTACTGCACATATAAGAAAAGTAGGTGTATGGCAAGGAAAGAGTAAAAAACAATGACTTGACTGTAGTATAATTCCTTTGTCACTTTGGTGCAAGGGTGGGAATAATGATTGACGACATGAAAGTCAGCATGTAAAAATATGTATTGAATGAGTCCAAGTCTGTGATGAAGGAAATAACTGAGTGAAAACCCCTTCCAGCGAAGCGGCTGTTAATTGTGCTCATCAGTCTAGTGAACATAGAGCAAAATGAAATTAACTCCTGACCAACTGCTCTTTGGAGAATTTTTTCCTCCTCTCTCATTCACTGTGCCAGTTCGCAATGCCTGCACTGAAATGGCATGCTTGTTGCAGGCTCTGAGCCATTAATACTGTCACTACTTCTTGGACCTGCATAAGCTTTTCAACGCTTCTCCACAGGATTTGTGATAAAGGAAAAAAATCCAGCACCAAGACATAAGCCCCTGTCTCTTAAAAGCAATGCCTTTTGCCTTCCCTCAGAGGGCAGAAAGTGCTCCAGGGTTGAGACCAACACAACTCAGAGAGTTTCTGGGCTTGTGCTGAACGCAGTAACTCAACCTCCTACTCTCGCCTGTTTCTATTCAAAGTGGAGATAGTACAGAAGAGAGACACAGCTACACAGCTAGTTTAAGAAGTGTTCACAGGGAGTTAGGTTTTGTGGTAAACCCCATTCCCTAGATGCTATTATCCTTTTCTTCAAAAAAGTGTTTCCCCTCACCAATATTCTTCTATTGCACTTTCTGGTGTGTTGTTCCTTTGCAAAGGTTTTCTTTCCTTTTTTTTTTTTTTTTTTT
>NW_009649568.1:1166496-1192020 GCF_000708025.1 Charadrius vociferus
CCCAAAACATAAAAAAGGGCAACAAATCCTATGTTGATTTGGTTTTTTTTTTCTTTAGACTCAGAATTATTTTCTTTAAAAAATTCAGATACTCACTGTTTACAGTTAAGATGTGATGTCTGAAATGTTGTCATCATCACTTCAAAAATTATAACTTTAAGATTATATGCTGATCCCCTTTAGAAGCCCTGATTGCCATCTGGAAGTTACATATTTCTTTAATAAGTCTGGTTCTTTAAAAGAAAAAAAAAAAAAAAGAGCATTTGGAGGGTGATGGACTTGATGCTAACGGGTAATTGTGCCTCTGGACTGTTAACACACTGTTCAACATTTTGATCTGCATGATGCTTAAGGACATTGATCTTCAGTGAAGTTGTTTTCTAGCTTATATGTTCATGCCCTCTGGGGTTTTGCCATTAAGAGATGCTTTGAATTCACAGCCCCCCCAAAACATCCATTTACCGGGATGGATGGAGTCTTTGTTATGCTGCTTGCAATGGTGTGTGTCTACCTGGACGTTCTTTACCTCCCACTTCCAGGCATTCGTTCTTGTATGGCTTTCAGGTACTGTAATCACATCACAATGCAGTTGGCTTTCCTTGGAAAACTAAACAAAGATTTTTTTCTCTGGATTTCAAACGATTTTGTTGGCTTTTTCCATATTCCCTCTGGCTTCTAAACAGCCTTTTCAAAATATGGGTACTAAAACTGTTTCCAATTGTAGCACTGGAAACATTGCATATGGAGAGAAAACAGCTTCATGTACTTGCTTGTTACTGGTTTAGATCATTTGCATTTAGAAAGAGGACTATAACATTTTTATGATATATCTGGTTCTTAAATTATTTCAGGGATACTTTGCTGTCCCATCTTCCACTAGATTTGTATCTTCCCTGGTGTGACCAGTGTCCCTCATGAATTCATACGTTCAGTATATATTGACAGCTCACTTATTTCCTCAAATCCCAAAGGAATCCTCTATGTCTGAGGAAGCCATAAACCTTTATCATCTCTTACTCTAATCATCAACAACAGTGACATTTTCAAATATGTACTGCAAAGACATGCAACAAATTCTGCTCAGCTCCATATTCAACCCTAATGCTCAGAAGAAGGAATGCTAAAAATATTTATCTACTATTCTGTGCAAATTACTCCTTACATGCAAATTAAACTTGCTATATAATTTGCATAAAGAGCCTTTGTGAAAGGATGAGCTCACTGTCACTCTGGAATGGGCTGAAAGGTCTATAAGAAAACAGGCCCTTTCAGCTTGTGAGGAAAACCTCCTCCTACATTTGATAAGACAGTCACAGCTAACAACCCGTTCCCTGGGAAGCTGCATCTCAAAGGCAGACACTGTTGCTGTAACTAGAGACACAAGGCCAGGTGGGCTCCACTGTGTCACAACTCTTCAAGCATACAGTGAACGATACTTTTGGACCAATTCATCTCACCTTCATAGAACCAGAGAATGGTTTGGATTGGAATGGACCTTAAAGATCATCTAGTTCGACCCCCCCTGCCATGGGCAGGGAAACTTTCCACGAGACCATGTTGCTCAAAGCCCCATCCAGCCTGGCCTTGAACACCTCCAGGGATGGGGCAGCCACAACCTCCCTGGGCAACCTGTTCCAATGTCTCACCACCCTTAGAGTAAAGAATTTCTTCCTAATGCCTAATCTAAATGTACCCCCTTTCAGTTTAAAACAGTTACCCCTCATCCTATAACTACAGTCCCTGATAAAAAGTCCCTCCTCGTCTTTTATGTAGGCCCCCTTGAAGTAGCCTTTCAGCAAAAGACACTGGCTTACTCAGAAACATCAAAGCTGAGGTGATCTTGGTTTGTCAGAAAACTTGCAGTGGTTATAAAGCCCACAATCTCCCTTTTATTCCTTTCCCACAGGCTTAGAAGACATTTTAAGCTCTTTTTAAATGCATTTAGAAGCCTTAGTGGATCTAGACCCATACCATGAGATGGAGTCTAAAAATTATGAAAATATCTGTGTGATTAAAATGGGCTCCAGAATTACCTGTCCCTCCTCAAACTCCTGCAAAAGGCCAAATAGAGCTATATTTTTTATTTTTATATTATTTGTAATGACCATCCTGCTGAGGGAAGGTGGGCCATGTTTCTGTAACAACTATACAAGCTTATTCTCTATCATTTGTCTAGCACTGTCTCGGACATACTTTTTTATGAGACCTGCATCTAACCTCTGCTTTGCTATGTTTGGCTGGAGAAATAGGCCAAGAAAGTCAAAAGTGTTTGTGTGATCTTGTTTTGGGGCAACATTAAATTCTTGCATTGATCTGTGGTTTCAAGAGCAAAGACTTTAGCCTCCTTAATCACATGGAAAACAATCGTAGAATAATAATTTTCATAACTGATTATTACAAGGGCAGGACCAAAAAGAAAGGAAGTTACAGAATTAAATAAAATTTTCAGTTTTTTGTCAGCCTCTGTTAATTCCTTTCTCTTTTGCCACCAGAGATTTAACACACGAAGCATGCTGTTTGGCAAATCTATCAGAGGGTGCTAACAAGGGAAATAGCAGGCCTTTTGATGGCAAAGAAAAACAGATGCTGAAGTGAGCTGGAATTATTATTGCTGCTGCTCTTTCTGTTGTAGCTTGATCCTCTTTCCTCAAAGACAAAGCAAGCTTGCAAAGGGCAGAAAATAAAAACGCAGCTTCTTTTTCTGAGGCTGTCTCTCACTTGCTATCAGAGAGTGGCAAGTCCCTAACACAAGGCTTTGCCTGTCGTGCTTAGAATTGAGAAACGTCTGCACGTCAGGCTATTTAAAACTTTGCTTGAGCAGCCTTTGTGATCACAAGCTCCCTGACAAAAGAATCCTAGCTACCAAACCCCAACTCTCAAACAAAAGCAAAAGGAGGGGTAGAGAAGGGAAGAAATACACAATACACTGGAAAATAGGAGAAAAAAAAAAAGTGCAAAGTGAGAGCAGGACTTCATGTCTCATAATCTGGCACTGACTAGGATTTTGTTGAAGCTAATAGAGATGGTGGTGGCACATGGGTCCCTTCCAGCTGTCCAGTGCAATAAGTAAGTGGTTCAAGAGGAGGATGTTGTCCCTGGTGGTGCCTTATTTGTGATGTAAGAGCTCACTGTCCTCTGGCACTCTCCAAAAGCACTGTTGCTTTCTGGACATGAAGAAGGGATGATGGACAGAATAGCTCAATGTTTCATGATTCTGGTTACTATTTAAGTGAATGACCAGCATGCATTAATTTTTATCCATGTGCCAGTCATTTACCCACCTTGATAACACTGCATTCAGTTAGCCCATTTTGACTGAACTAATACACATTCACTTTTGATGACTTCCAGCCCATAAGCTGAACTGAAGCATTTTTTGCTTTAGAAGGCTCAGAGCAGTAGTTCCCAAGGAAATAGCCCCTGAGGCCACATGATATGACTACTGGAACTGCACATCATCTTAATCCAAACTGCAGGACTGCACTTGCTATCAGGTGAAGCTATTTAATCCTGTGGAATTTGGAAGGAAATAGGTGGGAGCTGTACTGCCCCACAGCTTTGTGCTTAAATTAGGCATATTTTAATTTACCTGGAGACTCCAAGCAAAACAGATGTTGTACAAAGAAGTACAGAAATGGTTTCTCCTCCACAGAGGTGATATGGTACAGAAGTAGGCACACAGTTAAGAAGCACACGGAGAAACAATCCAAGTTGTCCAACGTCAATGAGACATTTGATAGATTTTTTACTTCCACTTCAATGTTTTATTCATCCTATACTGATAGGAAATTAGTATTGAGAGCAATCTTACTGCTTTTTGAAATAACGGAGATTTGTTTTTCTAGCAGTTGATTCAAGGTGGAATCAATTTTCTGAACAGCAGTAGATGTGCCATCTGGCTACCTGGCTGATGTATTTGATCAGATACACACATTGTCCTAAGAAAGATATAGTACACAACTCAGCATGCGTATTGGGTTTGCGTGGCAAGGTTTTGGCAGCAGGGGGGCTACAGGGGTGGCTTTTGTGAGAAGAAGATAGAAGTTTCTCCCATGTCCGATAAGGCCAATGCCAGCCGGCTTCAAGATGGCCCTGCTGCTGGCCAAGGCTGAACCCATCAACGACAGCGGTAGTGCCTCTGTGATAATATATTTAGAAAGGGGGGTTTAAAAAAAACCCTGCTCAACTGCAGTCAGAGAGGAGTGAGAATATGTGAGAGAAACAAGCATACATCAAGGTCAGTGAAGACGGAGAGCGAAGAGGTGCTCCAGGGTGCTGGCGCAGAGATTCTCCTGCAGCCTGCAGTGAAGACCATGGTGAGGTAGGCTGTCTCCCTGCAGCCCGTGGAGGCTAACGGTGGAGCAGATATCCACCTGCAGCCTGTGGAGGACCCCACACTGGAGCAGGTGAGTGCCCAAAGGAGTCTGTGACCCCCTGGAAGCCCACACTGGAGCAGGCTCCTGGCAGGACCTGTGGCCCCAAGAAGAGAGGAGCCCATGCTGGAGCAGGCTTGCTGGCAGGACTTGTGACCCCATGGGGGACCCACACTGGAACAGTTCATGAAGAACTGCAGGCCATGGAAAGGACCCAAGTTGGAGAAGTTCATGAAGGACTGTCTACTGTGGGAAGAACCCCACACTGGAGTAGGGGAAGCATGTGAGAACGAAGGAGCGGCAGAGACAAAATGTGGTGAATTGACAACCCCCATTCACCAGGGAAGGAGATAGAGAATTTATGAGTAAAGTTAAGCCTGGGAAGAAGGGAGGGGTGGGGGAAGGTGGTTTACTATTTGTTTTTATTTCTCATTATCCTACTCTGATTTGATTGGCAATAAATTAAGTTAATTTTGCCAAGTTGAGTTGGTTTTGCCTGTGAGTGGTGAGTGATACCCCTGTCCTTATCTCGACCCATGAGCCTTTCGTTATATTTTCTCTGCCCTGTCCAGCTGAGGAGGGGGAGTGATAGAGTGGCTGTAGCAGGCACCAGGTGTCGAGACAGGGTCAACCCACCACAGGGTGGCAGGAGAATTACTGCACATATAAGAAAAGTAGGTGTATGGCAAGGAAAGAGTAAAAAACAATGACTTGACTGTAGTATAATTCCTTTGTCACTTTGGTGCAAGGGTGGGAATAATGGTTGACAACATGAAAGTCAGCATGTAAAAATATGTATTGAATGAGTCCAAGTCTGTGATGAAGGAAATAACTGAGTGAAAACCCCTTCCAGCGAAGCGGCTGTTAATTGTGCTCATCAGTCTAGTGAACATAGAGCAAAATGAAATTAACTCCTGACCAACTGCTCTTTGGAGAATTTTTTCCTCCTCTCTCATTCACTGTGCCAGTTCGCAATGCCTGCACTGAAATGGCATGCTTGTTGCAGGCTCTGAGCCATTAATACTGTCACTACTTCTTGGACCTGCATAAGCTTTTCAACGCTTCTCCACAGGATTTGTGATAAAGGAAAAAAATCCAGCACCAAGACATAAGCCCCTGTCTCTTAAAAGCAATGCCTTTTGCCTTCCCTCAGAGGGCAGAAAGTGCTCCAGGGTTGAGACCAACACAACTCAGAGAGTTTCTGGGCTTGTGCTGAACGCAGTAACTCAACCTCCTACTCTCGCCTGTTTCTATTCAAAGTGGAGATAGTACAGAAGAGAGACACAGCTACACAGCTAGTTTAAGAAGTGTTCACAGGGAGTTAGGTTTTGTGGTAAACCCCATTCCCTAGATGCTATTATCCTTTTCTTCAAAAAAGTGTTTCCCCTCACCAATATTCTTCTATTGCACTTTCTGGTGTGTTGTTCCTTTGCAAAGGTTTTCTTTCCTTTTTTTTTTTTTTTTCCTTCTCCCTTTTCTTTTTTATTTCTCTTTAATCTTCCTGGAATAAGGACTTTATAATCTTTTCCTAATCGTATCAAGATTGGCTTTGTTTCCCTTATAAACAGTACAGATGTGAAGATATCCAAACTGAGAATAAGAGAATTGGAAACCAAGTTATGTCTTCAGTGATTGCTAAAAAGGCTTCCCTCAAGACAAGACTCAGCTACCATCAACCAGGGGACCCCGAAAGCTCACACATTATTTCAACCAGGATGCTCCCTGTGCCGCCTATGAGACCCATACATTCCAAGTCTCCTGACCAGGTAACATAAGACGACCAGGCACACTCAAGCAAGCTCTCCACAGGTAGGCTATAAACTGTCCAAGAAGACCAAAGGGGAAAGGCACTGCCTGAAATACTTGCAGATGCTGTTGTTCAGGACACCTTTTCTGCCCCTGCCCCCATTCAAGCAGTGTGGCACAGCCACTCTGTGAAATAAGTGTTTAACAGTAGAAAGTAACTCAAAACAGAGAGACAGCTTAAACTGTGCTCAGTTTAGGTAGCTATTGGTAATCTTAAAGGATTAAAGCATCACATTTCCATTTCTTTTCACTGAAGTCAGAGAAAAAAGGGAAAAAAACCCCACGAGTCTTAAACCTGCAATTGCTTTTAAAAGCTTTACATAAGAGAAAGGGAGTCAGCCTCCAAATAAACTCAAAGGCCTACAACAGGTACATGAGAGGGACTAGAGTGTTCCAGAAACCTAAACTGTCTTCTTAAGAGTTGCAGAATTGATTATAAAGGAGATTCTGTCAAAAGGACAAATGTCTTAAAGGTAAGTCTTTCTTTTGAAAGGCAACAGGCTGGTGACTACAAAGACAAAGGAGTTTTTAAGAAGCACTCAAACTCTCACACCACTGAGCTTTGTACAAGGGCAACAGAGAATCACACAATAGGGTGCACTTGATGCTAACTGAAGTATTCAAATGACAGTTTCAAAATTTAAATTTACAGATGATTTCATTAGTTGCTCACTGAGCAAGGTATACAGTAGATTTTAAAAGGCTATCTGTACTAGAACTACAAAAGAAAATCTCTTAATGTTTCTTTAGGTTAGGCAAATGTGTCTCTTTTCCGTACTCTGCATCTCTGCAGCAATAAGTGGCAAGGGTAATTAAATAGTAGTTAGGAATCTGCTGAGTGTGGCATGTCCTTAATGTGCTATAAGGAAATTCTAGCATTACAGATGCATGGCATTTCTATTACTTGATAATTGCATTTTAAAGTTTGGCATTTTAATTATGCTAATATGCATAGGGTTATATTTTAAATTTAGTACCTTATTTTATGTACAGAGTGTTCTAAGTTCTTGCCCCTAAATTAGTAAAATTTCATGGAAATCTGGACTGTTACATCCCGTCACTTTATCCTCATATTCTAATTAAATGCTGACATTGTTTAAATGAGTTAAATCGAGTATGTTGTTTTTGTGTGTGTTTTGCCAATTCAAAACAAATTTAAATTAAGACCCTTTATGAGAGTTTCATGCTCCTTCTGGCATGTTGCATTATTATATCATAATAGATGTAATTCAGAAGATTATGTCACTCCCTAATTCATTCTCCTAGCTGTTTAGGAGACAAGTTTGGGCTCATCAATTTGGGTTGAATATTTTATTGCCTGTCTTAGCTATGTAAGTTACCAAGTAACTCTTAGTGACTCACTTCTGAAATTTGAATAAGGACAACTGCAGGGTGCTGTGATGGGGCCAGTTTTTTTTAAAAGCAACTGGCGATCCAAATACCAATTCAATTTTTGAAACACCTGCCTGAAGACACATGTAAACAAGACTTATTTTCAGCATAGAGGTGCTTCACGTTTTCCAGAAAATCACAGTCCTCTTAGGTTTCTCAAGTCTGACAGCCAAAATAATTAGCTGTTTTGAAAGCTTAGGCTAAAAAGTAATTAAAACAGAAATTCTCAGAACTGATTATCCTTCTTAAAATGGTTTACATACTTACAAGCACTGACTCTAGGCTGTATTCTATAAACTACGTTTAAAGTCTGTCTATAACCTATGGCTGAAAAAATAAATAGGGACAATTGGTTGTGTCCTGTCTATTCTAATTTTGCAACTGCATCAAAACAGATGGATGAATGTGCATTAAACATAATTTGGCTACAAGACTATGGCACTGCAGTGACTCAGGAACTTTCAAAGGAGTGCAAGGGAATGGGAACTTTCTCTCCTATATTATTGTGAGAAAAGGAAAATACTATAAATCTAAGGTAGTTTTAATAATACCAAAAAAATAGATTAGGCCATCTGGGCAGAAAGGAGGTGAGAGCAATTAAGTGAAAATACAAGGGAAAAGTGGCTAGAAAGGGAGTGAAAAACAGAAAACATTCTGAATAGCAAAAACACCATCCATCAAAGTGACAGATGAAATGGAATATCATACAAAGTAGAAGAAAAAATACAGTAAAGCTATTCTGAGCTGAAGTAGATATTGAGGTTTCAGGCACGTTTTTACAAACTGATCAACAGATCTCAAGACCGTTTAGCATCTGAAAGACTGTACTGTATTTGAGATTCTATTAGGATGACTAAGAGATCACATTGTTGCTTAAAACAGTTTGTATTTATTTACCTGTAACTTTGGTTTCTCCAGACCTTTACTCTTGCCTTTATTTCCTTGATAAGGTTACCTAGCATTACGGGAACACACTGAAAAGAGGTAAAACTAAGAGGGTTCACTACCAGCTGGTAGACTTCAGATGAACATGCCGTCTAGCACAGCCATAGCTTCTAGTCTCACACATGTCTTAGAAGGGGAGAAATACAACTGGCTGGCTACAAAGTGTTGGTGTGGGGTCTCTTGTTTTGGGGTGGGAGGCTGAGGGAGGCAGCAAAGGACAGAAAGGGAGGAGACGGTAGAGAGACACCTGATGGCTATGAGTAAATCAAAATGAAGTCCCAAAGAGGAGATGCTGCCATGTATACAAATAGGCTAGAAAACACCTGCTTCATGAATAAGCTTGAAAGGTATTGCACCTGATAACCCACTGTGCTTCCTCTACGGTAATCAAAAGGTAATCACTATGCTCCTGCGTAATTAGGATTATTTTTAAATTCTATTTGCAATTGCTTGTCTATAAGAGGAATGTTTAAGCAAATTAAGGCAAATAAACTGCTGGCATCAAGTCAATGTCTGCATTCCACTATCGTCTCCTAATTTCTGATCCTTTTTACTGACTTGACCCATGTTACTGGAATTAGAGGAACCAAGGAGAAAAAATGAAAATTTCAAAGTGTCCAGTACTAGGACACTTAATGCCCACACGCACAGTGTCTCAGCTATGCCTTACTCCGGAATTTGCCTCCTGTCCAGCAAGAGTTGAAAAGAGGAACCCATAGCCTCCCTCAAACCTGCAAAAGTAGAGTAACAATGATTTCTGAACCAGTTTCTTGTTCTTTAAAAGTATCTGATTTGACGCGTTTGAATTGTTACACTTTTTATCTTTGTGTTTAGAACATATTCCCTGTTCTCCAGGCTGCTAAAAATCTCAAGTAACTCCTCCTACCACCTCAGCATTTAGTAGTGGTGGGGAGAATGCAGAACTGGGAATGATTGTGCATCTTCATCACAGAGTTTCTCACCGAAAATCTTAAGGAGGAGAACAGAGGATAGGAACATTTAGGAGCACAGTCATACTACTTTTCCTCACCATAATGAAGAAACTGCAACCGAAGTTATGATGCTTTTATAGAGACGGAGCAGAACTTCCACCTGATAACCCAGTAAGCCAGCAGATGGTCCTCCTAGCACAGAACAGAGCCATTCACCTCCTGCCTGCTCTGAATAAGGAGACACCAGCATCTGATTCCCTAAAAGAGGTGTCGGCTCTGCTCCCATGACAGCAAATCAGTCTGGACAGTCAAGAGAGACTTGCACTATCTGGATTTAAAAGCAATTAATCCCAGTGACCAGCTTTTACCTGTTAGCCTTTCCCCACTAGGCAACAGCCAGTTCAAACCCAGACCATCCTATGCGCTTGTGACAGAGATTGCATATACTCACATGATTAATGCATGCCAGGCAGGGACAAAGTGGTACTTAATTCTAGCACACTTAATTTTACTATTTCCTAGTTTTTTGAATATTTGGCAAACATCTTTAACCAGTGTGCAATGGTAAAAATTACAAATGGGATGTTAGAAACACCTGCATGCTAAACTCCTCAGAGAATGCCCTCTGAAGTCCACAGGTGGCTGCCATTTCTGCAGGGGATCTAAGCTTCCAGTCACTTTTGGGGTCACTTTATCCCTGTGGATAGAGCATGCCTCTACACATTAATGATGGCAAGAGGCAAGAGGCGAATTACTTGTTGCATGGCCCTACCGAGGCTAGAAAAAACTTTCTATGCTTTCCTTCTTTTACATAGCCACAGCTGTACTGTGGCCTTCTGTGAGTCAAGTTAAAAGTGTATTCTATTTTAGACTCCATAAGCAGTGAAACTGTCTGGTTTTCTGTGTCTGTGTGTACCAACATTCATGCATCTTGCCTAATGCAGCTATTAAATTAAAAGATCCTACTGGTTCTAATTGGTCTTCCTGAGTCAAAGTGTTTTATCCATTCCACTTTAGGTAAAGCTCCATAGAGGGTCTATTTATAAATGTTGCCAACATGTGGTTAATGCTTTTGACCTTTGATGGTAAGCGATTCTAATGGTTGTGTAACACAGCAGCAACATTTTTCGTTACCATTTCGGATGTTCTTGTTTGGGAACAGCGCGATGGCCTCTATTTCCCCCTCTCTCTCTTTCTCTCTCTCTTTTTTAAAGTCTGCCAAATAAAAGGAGTTATTTGCTCAGAGTTCAGACCAACCGAGTTTTGCAGCAGCTCATGAGCAATAATCCACAGAACAGTGCACATGTCAGCTTCTGAGAAAGATATTGACATCCCATCAAAACGCGCAGTCCTTGTGCCAAGCTTTTTACCGTACCAGAGCCAAAATGAACATGAGGGGAGGAGGTACCTGCACTTGTGTTCATAGGATAAAGTATCTGCAGTTGCATCTTCCTCATACAAGAGACGTAATTGTCTCTCAGATTCTGAGTTAGGGCAGCTGAGGGGAAATTAAGGAGGGCCAACTTAAAATACTTAAATTAAGCAATTGCTTAAATTATAAAGGAGGACTGGGTCTACTTTAAAGGAATGATAACTCGAACTCTGAAAATGTTATGAATTTTTTCCTTTGTGTTTTCATCAACCCTTGCATTTATTTTAATTCACCGATTTAGAGGCGTCACACAACTCTACCCTAGCTATGTTTATTTAATGCGTGGTGGACAGACTCGTGCATACATGATTTCAGAGTGATAGGAGGTCATAGTGACAGGTCTCAATCCTGACTGGAGATGCTTACTTAAATGACAGCTGTTGCTGTTACGGGAGATATTTGTCTTCAAGCACTTACCTTCACAGCTCAGCTGCATGCTTCTATCCAGACAGTTCCTACAGGGAGGCTACTTGACCCATAGGACCAGCATCTCAGCTAGTCAATATTGACCCCACACTTCCTAATCCAGACATTGAATCAGGAACAAGGGAGTATAGGGCTGGTAAACAGCAGCTACTGCAGAGGTGAGCGTGGCAGATGGGGCATGATGACAGAGCTTTAGTATGTATCTGGGTAGAGGAAGCCTTGGACTGTGAAGGTGAAGAGCCACACGGTTTAAATCCCACTCAGGTGGGTAAATGCAGAGGGGAATGTACTGCAGGAGAGCTGGGGATGAGGGAATAGAGGGATTCCTCCTCCTACATTTATAGGCAGTGCAGCACAGAGCAGTAGCCTTCAGTATCCACTGCAGTAGCAAGAAAACTGAGTTCCTTGTTTCCTACTTTCCTGAATTGCTGGATTAAGATTTTTGTGTTTTAGCTGTGTAGGAATTAGATTTAGACCTTTGGTTTGCAATGTGGCATGGGGGAGTCTGTGATGGAAGAAATATTGACAGTGTTCCTTCATCTTTTTTTTGAGCTGTTGGAGTGAAGCAGAATATACCCTCCTAATTGTTGAGTTCTCAGCAAAGAAACAGGATTCCCAGCATGCATTCACGTCTGGGAAAAGGCCAGAGCCAGTAGTACCATGCCAACCCGATGTCATCACTTTCTGGCAATCTGCCACAAGAGAAACTGCACAGCTGAAAACCATTTGGTTACACCAGTGGTTCAGATTTTCTTGCTGGAAGGATGCTCATCTCCTATATTGAACCTTAAGAAAAGCATAACAACTCTAAGCCTAGTATTTTTATGAGTGGGAGAGATGAGCAGGAAATAAAAAAAACGTTCTTCTAAATAATCTTGATATCCCTCGCAGACAGATCCCGGGATCCTGGAGAGGAGAACAAGAGAATACCATTGTACATACGCTTTATAGACAAGTGAACCAGCGTATGAAGAAAGTAAAGACTACGTCCTAGAGGAGCTCTGAAGATGCTGCTTATGCCAAGCGATTTGAGTGTGAAACCCAGGCATGCAGTTTAAAAGCACAAGGACCTAGGATACTGTAAGCGTCTTCATGCACTGGTGGAGTCATGCAGCCATCTTATCTCCTACCTAAGAAATACTGTCTGATGGGCACGCTTTGCTTCTAGCTGTGTCAGCATTAATGTTTCAGTCTTTGAAATGATCCCCACTTACAGTACTTTAGTTCATATTGTAGGCTGGTCACAGCACACGTGCATGCATCTACATGCATAATGGCCTTCAGGTGAATCGGTCCCAAAACATGAAAACCAGGTGTGCATCTGATGCTCTCCAGCTGCTAATTAGCTCTCTGCACGCAGGCCCAGAGTAGTGCTAGTCCAGAGGAAAACCCCTCAAACACCTGCTGTGTGACTGCTGGCTCCTCTGCACCAACGGTTTTGTTCTGCAAATCTACTCCTGTTAGGCTACAACGTGCTGAGACCCCCTAAAACACAACTACATGGCAGCTACAGGCATCTCCCTGTTAAAAAGAAATGTTTGGAAGCACTGGAGGCCTCACCTACTGCAATCCTGAATTCTCTGCCACCCTCAGCTCAAGGCGTGTTCACAGCCGGACCAGCTGCCTCCCTAAAGAAGGGCTTAGCCATAAGTCCTCCTGAAGTGCTGGTGCTTTGAGGAGCTGAAATATTCACTGAGTGGACAGCCAGGAGTATTATGCAGTAGCCAAGTGGTAAAGGCAATTCCCTGAGGAAAGGCTCGGCACTCTGTCTGGAGGTAACTTCATATGCATCACGCAACAGGAGATACTAGTCTCCTTGGCATCAGGAACAAATAGCCCAGGATTCCCCAGCATTGGCACCCTCCGGCCACCTGCCCAAAATGCTGTTTAGGCAATGCATTCTGGGACTCCCATGAAAATAAATCCATAAGCAGATATTACACAAGGGTCATGTTTCCTGTAGTCACAAACTACATAGTTGGACCCTCCTGCATCTTCCGTGGGCTGTCTGAAGCATCCCCCTGTTAGCTTTTGGCATACATACCTCCCGGCATGCACTGCGTAGGCAGCTCCTGCACCTGGCTGAGGTTTGGGAATTCCACTCCTGGAAGCAGCTGCCTAAAATTTAAGTGTAGCAATGCTCAGCATAACTACTCTCACACTCACTGGATCTGGGCCAATGTGATGGGTCCAGGGCCAAAACTAGGAGTGGAACTCAGGCACTTCTTTTGCATATTTTGACTATCTAAATTATTTTCTCAGGTACAATTCAAAGACCAAGGCAAGTGCAGCAGACACACACTAATTCATTTTCAATGGCACCAAAAAAAAAAAAAAAAAGGTATTTTTAGGAAGTCAGACCATAATTTGGGTGTACTTGTTTATCACCATCACAATTACAGCCTTTAATTCAGTGCTAATTTAAGTCAGTAAGAGATTGCCTATGCCTGCAAAGGAGTACAGACAGTGATAGTCATTCTTGACTCACTGCTTGCAACATAGAGCCTCCAAGGACACTTCTATCCAATGTCGTTTAACCTTCTTCAGTTGTGAATTACAGTAGAGGAATTTCATTACATGTTCATCTGTAAGGTTGCATATGGCAGAGAGACTTACTCCACATGCCCCAGTAATGGGAATGTGAGAGTACGTAGGGTAATGTGTTAATGTATGGCCCTGGCAGTACTTGCCTGACAAAGGTGGGGGGGAAGAGACGAGACTCATAGAAAAATTGTAATTTGTAATTGACAGCATTTCTTCACACCCCTAGCCAGACAACTTCAGTTCAAATTAGACTTTGTGAATTTGATACTATCTGAACAGCAGGTCTGGTCCAAAAGCCGCCAATAACTCTTTCTCCCTCCTTGCTTTTCTACAGAAATAATCAGCTCTAAAACAGATTCTTTGGAAAGGGATATGTGCAAATGGATTTTTTTTTTTTTTAAATGCAAACCAGAACTTTATTAACTTCAGTAAAATCAACATGAGTACAAGGGGTTGCTCATTAAAAGGTGGAATCTCCATATTTTGCTCTTCCAAGAACCGAGATATTTTAAAGACAAACATATTTCTTATTCATCTTTTCTCCCTGGTGACAAGTTGCTATTGGACACCTTATTTAATAGCTTCACAGACATTCCCTGCAAAGAAGAGTGAGAAAATTTACCTCATCTGAAAATGGATTTTCTATGAGGGGGAAAATTCACAGATCCAGCTCACTTGGCATGAGGATTACCATACTGAGGCAAGCGTAAGCTGTCATGCCCATCTTTTTTTTTTTTTTGGCCAGAATGTTTAGAAATAGAAGAAGAGGAAGGGGAATCCTACAGTTAAAGCTTCCTTAAGAACAGTAATTCTTCTGCTGTGTGTATTGGATCTATGGAGCTGGCTACTAAAAGAAAGGAAATTTAAAGCAAGAAAAACCTCTGTATTTAATTTTACTACTGGAATTCACAAAATGCAACTTTCAATGTCCCATGCAGAAGAATTCCTGCAGACAAACTGTAAAGTCTTATGCGCCAGTATTTGAATCAGAAATACTGGCACATCTATCTAACCACTGTATAATGCACAGTGCTCACAGCCATACAAGAACAGAACAGTCACACCAGGCAAAATCAAAGATCCATCCACCCAGCATGCAGTTTCTGAAAGCAACAAGTAGGACATATCTACAGATAACATACAGAGTGACCCTTCCCCTCAGTTGTCTTTAGAAAAATCAGCAAACTCAAGGCAGTTAAAAATAATTCATGAACTTCATCGAATGCTGCTAATAACAAAATTAAACTAAGCTGTGATCTGGCCATTTGCATTCCACAAGCAGAAAAATAAGAGCCAAAATTAGTCATTACTCATCCTAAATCATTTGGTCACATCTAAAACTATTTCAACAGATGAAATTATTTACAGATGTTTTTCTTTAGTTAATAATTACACTTCACACAAAGTAAATTATTTTTTTAATGTTTAGCTACAAGCTAGAAAACTTCTGGGACATCTGTAATCTTAGATCAACTTTTAAAGACAGGGACAGATACTTCTAACAGCTTTAACAGTTTTCCCTTCTAGGCTGATCCAGAACAGCAAATCAATACCACAAAGGTTATGTTATGCCTCATTTTGCTGCAGAACAGAAAGCTGTTGATGATTTGTTTTTTTGTAAATGGCTCATTATATTAGTAGAGAAGTTGCGCATTGTCTGTCTCTGAAATCACTATGCCTTTAGGATTTTTTTCCCTTAATGAAGTATAGTGGCTCTTGAAGCTAGTGGTTAGAAGAAAGTTTGCTTTATGGAAAAAAATCTGACAGTTTACACATGATTTCATATACATGGCATCTTTGTCATGTTAGGATCGAAAAATACTCCCCCGCAGCTACTGATGAGAGCTGTCAGCTTTTTTAATGCTGTTCAGTTATTCACTTTTTATGCTAAGTAAGAAATGTCATATAGCAATAAAATTAAGCTGCTTACAGGAAATGTGCAATAATCCATCCTCACTCAAGATAGCTAATGAAAACTGGGATTCATCAAATTCTGCTGATATAAGAGACTAACTGCATCCAGAACACATTTATCTAACATTCTGGCAACAGATAAATATACAGTCTCTCTTTTAATTAGAAAATCTGTCTTTCTCTGTTTGATTCTATGAGGCATAAACATGAAGAGTTAGAAGGCTAATCTGATAGCCTTCTATGATGGTGTGACTGGATGGCTGGATGAGGGGAGGGCAGTGGATGTTGTCTACCTTGACTTTGGCAAGGCTTTCGACGCTGTCTCCCACATCATTCTCACAGGCAAGCTTAGGAAGTGTGGGTTAGATGAAGGACAGTGGGGTGGATTGAGATCTGGCTAACAGATAGAGCTCAGAGGGCTGTGGTTAGTGGTGCAGAGTCTAGTTGGAGGTCAGTAACAAGTGGTGTCCCTCAGAGGTCAGTACTGGGTCCAGTCCTGTTCAATACATTCATCAACTACCTGGATGAAGGGATAGAGTGTACCATCAGCAAGTTTGCTGATGACACGAAACTGGGAGGAGTGGCTGACACACCAGAAGGCTGTGCTGCTTTACAGCGTGACCTGGACAGGCTGGAGAGTTGGGCAGAGAGAAATCTGACGAAATTCAACAAGGGCAAGTGTAGGGTACTGCATCTGGGGAAGAATAACCCCATGCATCAGTACAGGTTGGGGTCTGACCTGCTGGAGAGCAGCTCTGTGGAAAGGGACCTGGGAGTCCTGGTGGACAACAGGACGACCATGAGCCAGCAATGTGCCCTGGTGGCCAAGAAGGCGAATGACATCCTGGGCTGCATCAAGAGTGTGGCCGGCAGGTCGCAGGAGGTCATCCTTCCCCTCTGCTCTGCCCTGGTGAGGCCACATCTGGACTACTGTGTGCAGTTCTGCGCTCCCCAGTTGAAGAAAGACAGGGATCTGCTGGAGAGAGCCCAGCAAAGGGCTACAAAGATGATTAGGGGATTAGAACATCTCTCTTATGAGGAAAGACTGAGGGACTTGAGTCTCTTTAGTCTAGAGAAAAGAAGACTGAGGGGGCATCTTATTAATGTTTACAAATACTTAAAGGGAGGGTGCCATTGGGGTGGGAACAGTTTTTTTCGGTGGTGCCCAGTGATAGGACAAGAGGTAACAGGCACAAACTGGAACATAGGAACATGAGGAGGAACTTCTTTACTTTGAGGGTAGTAGAGCACTGGAACAGTCTGCCCAGAGAGGTTGTAGAGTCTTCTACCCTGGAGACATTCAAAACCCACCTGGACGCCATCCTGTGCAACCTGTTGTAGGTGACCCTGCTCTGGCAGGGGGGTTGGACTAGATGATCTCCAGAGGTCCCTTCCAACCCTGACCATTCTGTGATTCTGTAAATAAAATGAAGCTGCATGCTGCGTGTACTGACTTAGAAGTTCACTAAACAGAAAAGATGCTTCCAAGATCATTTTAGCTGGCAATCGAGGCATCTGTTCTATAACCCATTCAAATGGGGGATCACTAACCAAGCTCACACTTAAAAGGACATAGCAATCTGACCTCTCACTCTGCTGGTCACTATACAAATCCTGTCCCAGAAAGAGAGGCACGTACTTTAAAGGGACTTCAGAAACGTAGGCATAAAGTCAACCTGCTGCAAAAAGAGGCGGCAACAGTGAGGAAGGCTTCCCTGCTACTAGGCCTGTTTTGGAGACAGCAATGGAAGAGCAAGTAGTTGTTGGATCACTCCATAGCCAAAAAATGAAGCACAGGATCTGTGCAAAAGCATACGGCTATTTAAGCTGCAACTGCTAAGGGGGCACAGTTTTGCTACATCTTTGCTTCTGCCAGCTGTATTGCTTTATCTGGCCATCAAGGAGAAACACAGGAGTTAGATGTAGGTGGCTTATCCTCTGGCTTTTCTCTCCCTTTTCCTGCTTCTCTGCATTTATTTATCCTCCCCTCCCTCTTCTGCTCCTGTAAGTTATTTTTCTTCGTTCTATCCATAATACACTGAGATTATTTTTCATCAAACAGCACTGAAAAGGCAGGATATTTGTATTGCTCAGGCTCAGGTGGGGATGAAAGAATAAATGAAGCTGGGGACTATGTGCTCAACAACTTGGTAATTTCTATTAGAGATGTTATTGTTAGTAACGATAAAGAGAAACTCTTTTTGCCCTTAAGGGGGGGTGGGGGGGAGGAAGGGAGGAAAAAAAGGAAGTTAGAGGTATATGACACTTTAAATTTGCAGCAAGTAGACTTAGAAAAAGAAACATTTAATCAATAAGTGAAAAAGAAACAAAAATGGATTTTGCTTTTCCCCCATCCATGGCAAATCAAGCCCCACTCTTTTTTATGCTCACAGACCCTAGAAAAAACCTCACACTTGTATTAAAAGATAAGTTATTGTACAACAAGAATTGATAGAATGACCATCAGAGCACAGGCAGAGGCCGCAGTGTCGAGCCAGGTCAGGCCAGGGCTGGTCACCAGGGTCAGCCACAGCCTGGCCATCCCTGCTACCACCGCATGCACCAGGCCTTGCCCCAGGGGTCCACCTTAAAAGCAGTTAACCCCCTTCTTGCAATCTCCTCCCACCCCTGTGAATGTGCTTTGGTTTTCGTGGTGCCTGCCTGGAAGAACCACGGACCAGGTCTTTCCTGGACCAGGTCTTCTTTTCAGATGAGATACTGCCATGTCCGCAGGCCACGGAGAGCATAGCAGCCCACGTGGCTGTGGCCCCCGAGGGCCGGCCCAAGCACCTTGGGGAGAGCAGCCATGGGGTCCATGGCTGAAGAGCAGCATTTCACCGCACACCACGCTACACCAGCGTTTCAAAGCCAAACCTAACTCTTTTTACTACCTCTCATTCAACACCACTGTTTTTATTTCCCTCAGAAACATCAGCCAGTCATATGTTTATAACTAGGATTTGAAGCTACCTTTGCCAGTCTTCTGCCAGGATAAGAGCTGTTGCTTTGGCATGGCTGGCGAGGGCAGAGAGATGAACCCGAATGCAGGGGAGGAAAAAGGGGAAAAAGCCTTGTCTCGCACTCCTAGATGCCGGCTGTGACTAAGCTGATCCTGAGGCTGTGGTGGATACCTGACCACTTTGGTGGTACCCAGATATGGGTAACACCTGATCTGGATGACCTCTGGAAAAGAAGCAGGAAAATATAGCCAGTATGTTAAGAACAATAGAAACAAACTTACTATTTTTGGCTTTCATGATTCTCTTCCTTCTATACCTAACAGAGGAGCCTTCTGAACAGGGAGTTTTTGTACACTCATGTGTACTTCCCTAAAAGCTTCCTGAGGCAAAAGTGTCTCTTTTCAAGCCACCTCCTCAACTGTAGCTTGTACACCTACTAATACAGAGGAAGGAAAGGTTTCACATGGTTTGACCTAGGACTCTTTTTTTCTTTTCAGATGAGATGCTTTTTCTCTTTCCTGTCCACTGATCCTCTTTGTGAAGAAAAGGTTCAGCTTCACTGTCGCTACTCTTCTAATGAACTTCAGGTGAAGGTGTATGAAGGAATGCGGGAGATTTGCATCTGTCACTTGCATCCAGCGGGGTTTGACAGCCAAGATATCTTAGAGCTTATTCCCCACATAAAATTTATACAATTTTAACTACACTAAAGCAGTACGGACCCTGTAATGTTGTTACCTGATATGAATGTGTCTTTCTATCAATACATCTTTGTCCTCTACAGGAAAGCAGCAACAACAGTGATATAAGGCGTTTCTAGACTGGTATAATTGAATATCCCGTTGACATTGCACTGGTTTAGCTGTATTAGCAAAAAACCCAGTAACTGACTGACAGCACTAATCCATACACAAAATCCTTTGAAATTCTTCTAAACAAAGCTATATACTATAGTAACCAATACAACATATCATATTGGCACAGGAAATGTGCAAATGTACTGTTTGCTGAGCTATGGAAAGATTTCCATGTATTTTCTTCCTAGTGACACACACAGAACATTATGAATATATTTGCAAAACACAAGAAAGAAGCAGATGTGGACAATACTAGTCATATTTAAATGGAAATCCACAGTATTTTTTTTTTAAATTGCTTTAAGCAACTGTAGATAGCAACCTAATATTCACAAAGTAAGACCTAATCTGGAATGCTGTGTCATTTGAACATTTAGTGCTTTTTTCAGTTCACGTATCAGAATGTTTTTAAAGAAATACATCTTGGTTTCTATGCTTTCAATATCAATGAAGAGCTGCAAATCTCTCTTCTCATAACATTAATGTCAAGTGGCTCTTACTAGGAAACAAGGCTTCTAAACCTGTCCAGTAAAATATTTGAAATATTTGACTAGACACAACATTTTCGCTATTTCCCTCTTTACTGACTAATACAACCTTTATGTAGTGACCGAATAATGCCACAAACACTATAGCATTATGCCACATGCTAAAAGAGTGCATGTGCTCTCTCACGAGGATTGAGCAGTGCACCTGTAGGCTTTTGGGATGTAAAGCTCCAAAGCAATACATTTCATCTGAGGTGAGAAAACTGAAATTCTGGAAGACGGAAACGAGCAAGGATGCCGGCCTCAGTGGAAACTGGAATCAGTTTTCAAATCCAGATTCCTTAAATGCAGCTCAATAACTTAAGTTCTGAGCATGAAGTTTGCAGATATAAGGACTGCAGACTCAGAGCAAGAGCGAGGCACGACAGTGATATGTGCCATTTTCACATCATATCTCTGCAGATTGACAGGGAGACAGCAAAAAATGATTTTTACCAAAGAGAAAAGCAACTTTCACTTGGTAAAAACTTCAACAACCCTCAAACTGAGAACTCTTTAGTTTATTTCCTTCTTGCCCCAAGTTTTTGTCACCCACAAACATCCAGTAGCCCAGCATGTTTCAAATACCTGATCTTTTTATTTCTGTGTTACTGCTACAAAAGACTTAACATAAACAACATAAACCAAAAAGAACTCTTCTGCACAATGTAATACCACTTTCTTACAGTAATACAATTATTATAATCTTACAGAGGGAAACAAAAAAAAAAAATCATCTTTAAAAAGAACTGCAAAGAATTCAAGGTATCTCTCAGCCCCTCAGGTGCAGTTCTGGCCCCCTAACTCCAGTCTGACAAGGACTCCTAAGAACATGCTCGATTCCAACATACTGTTAAGTCCCTAGATTCATTTGGTTTTAATCCCTTACAGTATTACAACTCTTAACCTCAGTGTAGAGAGAATTATAGATTTTGAATCTACTATTCAAGTTTTTATTTACGGAACTGAAGATCTCTCAGCAGTGTACTTGTAAGCTAAAAGCCATATCAAGCTAGAAAAGGACTTTTTCTCTTGTTTATGTCAAGGTTTGCTTCACACAAATGCTAACTTCAAGAAGAAGAAAAGCTCATTAACAAATGTTGCAGCAAGGTACGTTCTATAATACTGTATTTGAGCTTTCTCATGACAGAAAAGAAGATTCTGATGCTGAACCACAAGGCCAGAAATCAAGATCTGATATTGATTTTCATCTCAGAATCCTTTTTGATTTTGCAACAGCTAGTAGTTATTCTATGCCTTTTTTCTGCCACACCATCCATCTCTGTCTCCTGATGAGAAAAACAGACTCAATACTTCCGTTTTTTGCTTCCAAATTGTTTTTCTTTCAGAAGTGCTTTATAAGGGTGGTAGTTTCTCTTTAGCACATCTCACATGTGTTTCACCAAGTGTATTTTCACTACACAAGCTATAAAACTACGGGCCAAATTCTATCTTTTAAGAGAGTCATTGAACACCAAAGCTTGTTAACCAATCCTTTGAGGCATAAGAA
Organism: Charadrius vociferus; assembly: GCF_000708025.1. Classification (NCBI taxonomy): domain Eukaryota; kingdom Metazoa; phylum Chordata; class Aves; order Charadriiformes; family Charadriidae; genus Charadrius; species Charadrius vociferus. The sequence goes on from NW_009649568.1 coordinate 1,188,115, forward strand.
GTAGAATGTTACCTAAAGTAGTATTTCTGAAACTGCAAAATACCTCCCAGTTGGCAGATCATACAGGTGACTGTTGTTGCACATGTACAACTCCTACATGCTACAGAAGCTTGAAAAATGTGAAGTCACATCCCTAAAGAGAAATAGATGAAAAACAGGTTATTTCCCTTCTCTGCTTACTGAAAGAGAAATTAAAATTTTAGGTTAATTTAAAAATCGGACATGGTTTTGTTCTAGCTCTTTAAAAGTCTTTGAGAAGAGGAGTTGTAACATTTCACTTTGGCAATAACACATAAAGGTAAGTTCTAACTTTTCTTCAGCATTAAACTGTTTACCAAGTTTAATCTGAGATGGCACAGTACCTAATTCCTCCAAGAGCAGCAATTTTATGAAGTAAATCTACCATTTCTATGTACCTCAGTTTCTACCATTCCATTTCCATGTCAGCAGTGGATACCTTGGCTTAAAAGTGAGTTAACAAAGTTAACTACCAGTAGCTCTGAAGCACAGCTAATCAGTCACTAGACCAAGGAAAGCTACACACTGGTGTCTGGCTATTTTTCTCTCAGATGGAGTACAGTTCATATATAAATTACAAGCTTGATGAAGGAATTACAAGATAAGATGTTATGGCCTGAGTTATACAGGAGATAAAACACAATTGTATTGGTTCCTTTGAGTGTTTCCATCTCAAAGTTTGTGTTAATTGAGTCTTTTACAAAAGGCAATGCCATAAGCAATCAAAATGAAGAATATCCATGCCAGGGAAATATTCTAGAAGATGACAAGAAAGCCACTCTTATCATTTCACTAGCTAGTGGAAGGCAAGTACTAGAAAGGATGATTTTTAAACTACAGTGCAACATACTGGCAAATATGAAAACCCTTTAGCAGATATGAGCCAACACATTGTCTTTCTGGAACAAAATAGCACTAGAGACACACACTAAGAGAGTTCAGTCAAACTAGACCATCATGCTAAGGAATTTAAAATTTTAAAATATATATAGTAATCAAGTGAGATTAATTAGAGTAGATTCAAAACAACAATAAGATCAATGCACTCAGAAGGCATGTGGTCTAGTGCTTATTTATGTACTCTTGTGACTTTATAACATAGAGCATCTCTGGTGATGTTGGTTGCAAATAATGTCAGCAGAAGTGTTTACAGCTACTCAGGATCCTTAAGAGTGAAATGAAGTTGCTTTTTACCACTGACAGAGTACTACAAGCATTCTTCTTGAATGCTTGAGGGCCCACCATTCAAACATGGTGATCAGATTTAGAACAGAAAGCATCTCTGCATCTAAGGGCACAGGAGTGCCACAAACTGCAAGACTCAGTCTGTAATGACTGCCATTAAATCCACACCACCATTTACCCCGCTGCAACATTTTCTGTTTACTTTAGGGCAATTTCCCATAAAACCTAGCCATTAAAACAGCTATGCCTAATGCTAGGACAAGGATGTCCCATGATGCGTTTCAGAATCTAAGCATCCACACATTAAAGATTTTTATTACAAAGGCTATTCCAGGTCTGCGTTACTGTTCTCTTACTCTGGTACCAGTGAGAGACAGCACTGTCTCAGCTAGGTAACTTGCCATTTAGGACTCGAAAGGTTTATGCTGAGGGGTTTTACTTTCATAGGAGTAAAAAACTTTTCATTTAACTCTTTGTTATTTAATTCTGGGGTTTGAGAGAAGCTTCCTGGGGAAGAAATTTATGGCATCCTACTTTTTAGTATATGTTGAAACGTTGCTAGCAGGGAGGCTAAGATAATTTCACAAGTCAATGGCTGATATGTGTGAGCACTGCACTTCCTCAGTTTTTATGACTGTAGCTCTTCCCACTCTATTTATAATGTTATCCACGAGGTGGCAGGAGAAGTTAACTAAAGCTTCATTAGTCCCTTAGTGTCAAGCTGTAATGCAGGGGCAGAAACCTCTTCTGCTAATTAATAGATCCATTATGAGCTGGGGAGCACAATAGTTACCGTAAGTAAAGGTGACAAAGTCTGGATCACGCGTGGGTTACTGAAAAAAATAGAAAAGCCTCTCACTGAATAGCTGGCTGTTTTGGATCTAATGTCTATGCATGTGTAATATGTGCAGTTATAAACACGCTCCATTTTTCAGGAAATCCGATCTGCAACAGCATTCCAGCACTGTAATTAATATCTAGAGTCCAATTTCATTTTTATTCCAACTTCATTTCAGCTTCACTTTATAGAAAGTAGCTTTGCAATACTCAATGTATCCAAAAGGCAACAATTTAAAGGAATCCAGTGACCACCAAAAAAAAAAAAAAGGAAAAAAAAAAAAAAATCAGTGACCCAACTGAAAACCACTGATCCATCACTGATGTTCACACTTTGTAACTGGAACATTGGAACACCAAATATTTTCACTGAGAAATCTCATTAGTACTTTCATACTTATCCGTATTGCAACACAAGAGAGCCCAGGCCACAATACTAGATTTTGTACAGAAAAAGTCAGTCCCTAATTTGAGTTAAAAATAAACTGAATGAGTAATGAAAAAAATCAGCCTCTGCCCATATTTCCTAGAATTGGTGCTTTGTTCATCCTCTTTTAATTATTTCAAACTCTCTTTGTCACTCAGTACATTTTCCTTTTCTTTCACAACCACTGTGCACAGGAAAAAGGATCAGTCTCCTGGGAATTACATATTGGTTAGGCACCAGCCATTAATTAAAATGAATCAAAGTTTTCTGGCTTTGTAGCAATTATCAAATGGTATTCACTTAATTTTGCTTCTGTAGAACACAAAATAAATTTAGAGAAATTATTCAAATTTAGCCAAAACACCAGCCTTGAGAAAAAATATCCAGAAAAGTCTTTTTCATAAGTTGGTAATTAATATAAAGGGACAGCCTGGGGTAAGAATGCCTAATACCATTACTTATTCAGATGTTTAAGTGATATTTTTTTGTTTCTAGAAGCACAGCTACCACAGTATGCAAGTTATGTCTGGAGAAGAGGCTCAAAGTAAAGAAGTTCTCTTTTGTTACATGCAGCACAGAAAATAACTACCCCCAACATGCAGTGAGCAGTTAAGGAAGCCAAAAACCTTAGCAAGTATCAAGCTTCTATGATAGCAGATCAAACCATGCCACAGACAGCCTGTGGCAGAGCTCTGCTGTAGATTCATGTGTGATTAGCTGACAGGAAACTTTTCAGATGATGGTATCTTAGTGATTAGGAACTTTCACCCAAGTTAAATGGCAGTTCTAAGTGCATCAGAGAATTAGTCTGCACTACATTTTCTCAAACTTTCCCACCACTTTTTCAGCAAGGCCAGGGGAGCGCATTTTCTGCGGAAACATAAGATTTTGTGGGGAAGACCTCAGGACTTTTTCTGGCTGATCTGCGTGCTCTCTCATGTAGTTTCCCAAGCTTGCCGAGTCCTCCACTAGCTTGTTAAATGAAGAGTCGTATCTGTCATTGCAGAGTGGCTATAAAATGGCATGCAGCGTTAGACACCATACCAATATAAGTGACTGCAGAAAGTCAGTTTTCTCCATAGAACAACAGAAAGCCAGTAGGCAAAATGCAACTTAAACAGCATCAAGGCAGCAGTGGGCACAACAGCGCTGAAATCAGACTTTGTCTCATTCAATATTGACACTTCATACTGGGATCGAGAGAAAAGACCTGTTGGGTCAGGGTCATCATATATGCATACCTGGGCAGAGGCACTGGGTGTGACAAGGTTGTGAAGGCAAGAGGCACAACTCTAACCAAAGCAGAGCACCCGTACATCTTCCCCATTCCTCAACTCTGTGAATATTTCACAACCAGAGAGAAAACTCTGTGCTGAGCATGTGGGAGAGCAAAAAAAAAAAAGCAAGGGTCGGGGAGCCAGAGATGGTGGCAAGTCTCC
>NW_009649568.1:1192237-1257945 GCF_000708025.1 Charadrius vociferus
CCCTAGCCCACCCCCATCTTCAGAACATCAGATGCTCTCCAGCATTATATTACATCATTCGTACTTTGCTTCTAATCACATGGATTTAATTCTCTCATTAGCACTACTTCGACGAGTGCTGCTATGAAGCACTGGAAGTGCCAGATTCACAGTTACGGAGCAATGCACAAAGATGTGTTTGCCATTTACTGACTGCTTACAGTGCGGGCCTTTGATCCTAACCAAAGACAAACCCATCACTTCTGTAAATGTAAGGATCTTGAGGTTTTTCCTTTCATGGATTTACTGAGGATCCTAAGGAAGGCAAGAGCTCAGAGTCATGCTATACTGATTTTGTGTCCTAAGGACACAGGTAGGATGAATTCAATTCCAAAGAGGAGGAAGGTCATGAAATATTAACTTATTTTTCAAAAACAGAACAAAAATATTGTCTTCTTAAGGTTTTCTTCACTTACATCAGACTCGAGTACTAAAGGGTAAACTGTTTTGCTTTGCCATTAACTTTAAAAGCATGCAATTTTAGTACTTCACCACAGCAGAGAGGCTATAAATCAGCCTGTGCTCAGCAGAGGAGTGTTGGCCTCATCCGAAGCTCTCCTGGCTCCTGCATTCATTAGTGACCTCTCCTTGGCCCAGGTTCTCCTTGGATCAGTACAGAACAAACCATATCAACCCCATCTAACTTCCCTCTCAGACAGGGCAACAAGCCTTGGGACTAAGAGAGAAGTAAACTTTGTATCTTGATGTTAGCAAGACATGGTGGTGTCCCGAGTCACATTTATATTAGGAAGGAGGGCTGCATGGCAGGTTCAAAATTGTTCATAAAAAAAAATTAATTGTACATAAAAAAAATTAACAACTTAAAAAAATCCCTTAAAGAGTTATTTGTTTTCTTAATGGAAGGGAAAGGGGAAGGGTTGTGCAGCTAACTGTTTTGGATTTGGTACTGTTACAAGTTTTCTGTAGGACCTGAATGAGGTGGGACAGTGTCCTTAGTCATTTTGGTTATGTTACCACCCTCGCAAGGACTTCAAATGCAAAAAGACACAAGCAACACTACGAAGCAGTACAGAAAATAAAATGCTTCAAAATACAGTGCAAAAATTCCTTCAAATGACAAGCACAGGGGTTTGTGATTGGGCAAGGATAAGCAAGTGCAGAAAACAGGATGGGAAACTGGTCAGGAAGCAATTTTGCTGAAGATGCCCTGGGATTAGAGCAGATTACCTAATAGACCAAAACAAAACAACACAACCAAACCCTGTGATATGTAAACAGGAAGCCTATTAGTCTCATACAGCAATCCTTCCGTTTTATTCTGAACCGGTAAAGCCTGTGTCGGAATATGTAGTTTTCAATATCACACTTAAAAAAACAATAGCTTTATCATAAAGAAGAGGTCCAACAATTATTACAGGTAAAGAATATATGATTTATGGAGAAAGGTTGTCACTTTTCCATACTTCTCCCCTTATGATCAGCTAATTAAATCTTCAGATACAGAAGGGTTTTAGCACTTTTATTTTGCTACACTGAGGCACTCTGGGAACAAGAAATCAGAAACGTATGCATCCCTTATGCTAGGTCAGAAATGCATTAGACATCTAAGACAATATAGGTAAGGGTCTACTACATACTTCCCCAATAAATAGATGAACTTCAGAGAGAATAATTAAAATTCTGTTCTTAAAAGACATTAGCCTTCTCTATGTAGAGCAGAGAGTGAAAGTAAGTAATAAAACACTCAGAAACACTTGAATGTAACAGAGTTATCTTTGGACATTCACTGAGGCAACAATGTTTTAGGTTAAGATAATGCTATTTTAGACACAATTTTAAAAGGTAGCATGAACCTTAGAGGAAAGTTGATAATAAAAACGGCCCTGAATAGAGCTATCGCAAGTTTTTAACATAAGAAATCTGCAAATCAAGTTTATGATTTCAAAAAGGCAAATCTAGAAAGTCACGTAATTCACCTGGACTGAAAACTCAAACACCTATATCGGAATTTAACCAAGGCAGAGATAGTATACCCTGAGGCAGAAGATCAGTGATATTGCCACATCCTCATATGAAGATAATACAGGATCAAACATACTTACATCCAAACAGAGAAAAGGATTAAGATAGTAGAAATAAAGACATAGTTACAAAGATTGGCGAAAGGACTAATGACTAGGGAGAGTTTCATGTTATCGGATACCAAGCACGGAAACAACATAAGCATTGCTAAATGTGGAGTCAGAACTTATGAAGCAAATTAATAGAGATAACGAATGTTTCAGTAGGCATACACTGGGAAAAAAGCTCCATCATAAAAAGAATAGAAGTTAGTTTATCATGTACAACGGGTGAGTTTAAGCTAAAAATTAATCCACTCAAATTCTAAGGCTAGATTAATATTCTGCCTCTATTTTCAAGAAAGTAATTTTGAATGCAGAATGAGGGATAACTAGCTAATGAGATGAGTCTTTACATGTAGTATATAGAAGCACAGTGTGAAAAATTTACAGCCAATACATTCAAATCAGAAGAATTGGGTCTTTTCTTTCCCAGAATGCTGACAGATTTTCCACTTGAAACCACAGGTCCTATAAAAAGGGTTACAGCATCAGTTGGTTTTGGGTTTCGGTGGTTTTGGGGTTTTTTTTTTTGCTTTAAAATATGTCAAACTAAGGTAGCTGAAGAATAGCCAGGACCTATAATACCTGTACATTAAAAGAAGAAGAGATACACATTAACCTGCGTTCAATAATATCCAAGAGCTATGAACAGGTTTTGGAGGAGATAATTGGAAACAGACAAAAAACAGGAAAAAGGAAGAAAAATGCAGAAAAAATTCACTGAAGATATCTTAGATAAGCCACTTCTTTTTTTATTTAGATAGCAGTTTCCCCAGCAAAGGGGTTGCTTTAATCCAGAATATGCTTAGCACATTTGATCTGGTCTAACATGCATTTATTATCCCTACCATTTATTAAAGTGGTAAGTATAGTAACTAGTAGAAAAAGTTGTAAAGCAGATTAAGAACTGGCTAAGGGAAAAATGAGAATGGCATTTGCTGACAGGGAAACTAGTGGCCTGGAGGAAAGTTACGAGTGAAACTCCACAAACACAGGTGCTAAATATTTGATTAAAGCTGGTGGCATGAAAATGTAACGATGTACTGAATAAATGGTATGGATGAAAACTCATGAATCAAAGTAGACTGAGAAGAAGAAAGATACAGTTGCCCTACAGAATGGTGAATCCACCAGTGATGTATCACTGTGAAAAGACAAATGTGATATATCAGACTACATTTTCCACAGAAATGGGAAAGTACGAAATACTGGTAAGCTCTTCCCTGGAGCTAAGAGACACCTGAATCATGAGTAAATTCATCCAAAACAAAACAAGCTGTAAACCACTAGCACACCAATCAGAAAATCTGTAGAAGAGAGTGATTCACTAGGCCTGCTAAAATGAAATTATTGTTGTCTGTCCTGATGAAGTAAAACACTAGGGGAGCAGCAGACTCATTTACACTAAGGGACAACATCACCCGATGAACTCAAGCAGATCATCAATAAAATTTTGACCAGAAATTTGAAAAAGGTCAAACACAAAAAAAAATTATGTTCTGGAACAGGTCAAAAGCATCCAGGTTGACAAATCTCAGTAGTACAGTTCAGAAAAGAGATAAGTGGCATGAATGCTCATGGCAGCAAAAACTGGACCTCTTTATCTAGATGGTCATTCAGGGTACACACTTCAGATCAGAATAAGAACCTGTGCACTTTTGTACTAAGGGCAGCCAGCATAGTTGTGAAAGGTTGTCTCAATGAATCCAAACTTTAGAGGTTAATTTTGATTTGGGAGTTGGGTCAATCTTCTGGTCAGAGTTGTTTTTCTTCTCCATCTTAAATATGATTCACTTATTGCTAACATGTGCTGTGTCTGAGTAGCAAGAGGAAACAGTTCTGCCTCTGAAGCACAGGATAAAAAAAAAAAAAAAGAAAGAAACAGCTGGCTTGTGTATACACTTGAAAAAAATGGTCTTGCCTTTTTTACTCCTTTAGAAGTGTTGGGCAGCTTGTACTATTAATGCCATATCATTCTTTGAAGGCAGATTCTGATATCTGTGCCAGGAGAAGAAATAACTTTCATCTTTTAAAAGAATTAGTTTCTGGTGCAAGAGGTCATTACAACATTTTCCTGTGAATCATGGGCTGGATAATAAAGCCAATAGTCTAACACGGTTTTGCATCCCACTATTGCCCTGGGACTCTGAAGAATGCACATTGAAAAAAATCAAATGTAAATTATCTGCGACTGCACTCCACTCCACACAATTGCTATTGTTAAAAGAAAGCAATCAGTAAAATTCCAGAGACAGAAATGCTTATCGCATTAGTGAGAGTGATACACAAAAAGAAACTGATAGGAAAGTACAATTTTTGTTTTCTAAATTCAGTATTTTTATACAACTGGGTATGACCAAAAGTATTTATATCACATTATCTCGATAGCCTGCAAAGTCACAGTGGATATCTCTTGGACCCTAGGAACTGCATGCTAGAAGGCTTACCTATTCATGCAAAGATTCAACTACATATCGTTGTATTCACTATATGATCTGCCCTGTAGTCAAAAATTCTAAGATATCTCCACCTGATTCAAATGATAGGTCCCAGCAGAAGAGAGAGTCCAGCCCGGAGGTGAAGCTGTAGTAAGATATATTTGTGAGGCACAAGGTCAACTGTTAATTACTTCATATTTGGGAGATGGCATAACTAAGATGTAAGAATCAAGAAGTCATCAAAATAATAATTTCCAAATATGATTTTTTTAAAAAAAGCAAATGTACAAACACCATCCACCCCCTTGCACCTGCACCTTCATGTTTTCTTTGTGTTCTCCACATACAGACCTAGACACTGGTTGAAGTCAACAAGGTTGATTAGACGCAGGAACGGGTTGCCCAGAGATACAGAGACATTTCCAACATTGAAGATATTCACAACTCACCTGGTCAAGACCCCAAGTGATCTGATCTCACCTCGAAGTTAGTTGCAGACAAGTAAGCAGGAAACCTGGAGCCATGCCCAGAGCTTTTTATAAGGTCATTCAGCACTGCCATTTGAGGAACATCCCTGCCATGGGGTACACCACAGGTGTACCTTGCTCTACTACACAGTGGAACACAACCACCAGTCTCAGTAAGTACAAAGACTGTTTTCCTTGACTTCACCAGGAGTTCTCACCTCTCTTTCCTGTGCTCCTGCAAATTAACCTTTGTTTGTGACTTTATCACAGGTGCCAGAAATCCCTTAATCCAAAGGGTTAAGCAGGTGACTAAAACCATCAAGTCTGCCTCACAAGAAACTCAGAAGTGTGGCCACATATATACTGTAGAAGAATCCTGGACAGCAGTCAGAGGTGAGCCCAGCCTGTCCTTTCTTCTGATTATGACCAGCTGTATCAAGAGTCAACCTACACTACATCACTCAGCATTTTTTCTAAGCATAAATATACTTGGAAAAATGCTTTGCACATGAGACATTAGAAACTGGATCACCATAGAGGAAAATAGGAGCATCAGTTGATCTTCCTCTGTGGTTAAAAAATGATTTTTTTAATTTAAATTCAACCTCTGCTTCTGAGTTCTAAATGACTTTTTAATGTTGAAAATATTTCCATCATTTCAGCCATTTTTTCAGTTGTTTTTTTTTTTACTTACAGGGAAAATTATCAAACTAAATATCCTACCATATCATGGCCAACCTTTTTAAAAATTCTTAGCAATTAATTGGGCATTTTTAAAAAGCCTACAACCCAGGCAGCAGTGATTTCTGAAGTCAAGGCCCAAGCCGATATATTTGGAGTTTCCACACATCAGAGAACTCTATTATTAAATTCTTACATGAAGGTTACTGGTTTAATGATGCATACACTGTATCACAGGCAGAGATATTTTCATACTGTATTTGAACATGGCTATCAAAACCAATTTTCAATTAAATAGAGCCTGATACACCTAATTGGGCAAAAGTCAATTTAGAGAAGTCCCACAGTAAAATCAAGATTTACTCACATATGTAAACATGTACATTAAGAAAGCCAAACATACCTAAGACAAGACTTCATACTTGTGAGACTCCAGTCTGTCACCAGCGAGCAAGAGTTTTCTCATGGTGTAGGTCTGGAGGTGACACAAAGATTTGCAGTATCATCTCTATTTGCCATAGACTGTTTGAGTCCCCATAGACAACGCCAACAGAGCTTTGTCCCCATGCAGAACTGTAATTTTAGCCACCAATTTTTTTTTTTTTTTGGCAATTATTCCATTTCCTACATCCTATCTTTCCCCTCTTAGTTCACAAGAGCCTTGTGACTGGTGCCTCACTATTGCTTCAAAAACACAGAGACAGCAGAAAAATGGCCACCTCTTCTCAAACCAATGAAAGAGCAAGAGTGCACGTTTCTGTTAACAAAGAAAAAGGGCCCTGAAGGGTAAAGGAGTTTTTTCCTATTCAAGATCAGAAGATAAGCCAGCACATCTGGCTTTCAGGGCATTTTCCTTCTGTTACAGTCCAAATGAGCACTGAGCACTGGGTCACACTGTCACCCCAGAGAAAACAGTGTCCCAGATTTGCAAGCTTTTAATTTTTTCCCTCACAACACTGAACTTTGTTTTAATGGATTTGATAAGATCTCAAAAAAATTTTTTTCTGAAGGCTAATGCATAAATTATGAAGCATTGATTTTTCTTCCCTTATGTTTCTGCTCAGGTAGCCAAGTAAATGAGAAAACAGTGACTCTAGCCCAAGGCACACTTTATTTTGAGGAAAATGAAATCTGAAAAAAAGAATTCTTCCTTATATGGAATTATGAATCCGCGGCCAGCTCTCATAGTTTCATCCTCTTCGCAAGCACCATTCTTGCGATGGTGCAAAGTACTGAGACGCAGCTCCTCCTAGGCAGAACATCACAAGTTTTGCTGAGTGATATTTCCATCGCTGCTGCCTTTGATGCAGATGCCTCACTGAATAACATTTTCATTTTGTCTAGAACTATGGCAACCTGGGCAACTGCCAGAAGGCAGCTTTGGTTGACAACTCAAAAGAGTGATTCTCAGGCAAAACAATTAGTGGTAACTGCTCTTTTCCAGGGAGGCAGACTTTTTGGCAAATTGCACAACTAAGTCAGAGAATTCAGACAAGGAGAAATCCAGCCTGCTTTGCCCAAAGGAAGGAATGCAGGTTTTTATAGCGTGAAAGAAAGAATTCTTTTGGTCTCTCACTGTAGCTCCAAATACCAAAGCTGTCTGTGGCAAGGGCCTGCCCTGAAGGCTGCTCTGTGGTGGCATGGTAGGCACCAACCCGCCTGGGCTATTCAGGGTGTCACACCGTCACAAGCTATCCACAGAAGAAGCAGCGCTGAAGCTTTCCTATGGATGCGCTCACCTTGCAGTGACAGAGTCGTTGCTTCCCGGGCCCAGAGCTGCCCACCCAAGCACACCGGCCCGCTGGGTCGGGTGATGCACCCCTTGGCTAAGCTGCTGAGAAATATCCACAGTACCCTGTGCAGGTTCCCCTGCCAAAGAGGTCAAGTTCATCCTTCAGGGATGCAAAGGCTACTTTTGAGGCAGAGCCCAGCAAAGCCCATCACAATTCCCACCCAGCAGGGGGCTCGGAGCACGTACAGCTGCAACAAGCTCTGAACTCCCTTATGCTCCTACACAGAGTCTTTCCAACAACCTCACACTCTCCCTTCAGTCCATGTTACTAAAGAGCCTTTCTAGGCACCGGCCTCCTGTTCCCCGGTGCTGCTGGGCAGCACTGGCCACACCTAGGAAAACTGCTTTACTCATTAGCAGCACAGTGGCAATTGCAAGGTGAAATCCTTCCAAAGAATTTGCTTAAATCATGCCTGGAGAGTAGCTGAAATTGGTTGTGAATTGCTGAGCTTAAGCCCAGGCTTTCCTTACTTCCCCGTGCTTGGTTTGCAACTTGCTTTTCGGTCTCACTTTCCCCTCCCGGTGTGTCCCCTGTATATACGTTAGCGATTTGCAGCTTTTTCCGTTAACAAGCACTGAGAGCCAGTGACCATTTGCAAACACCCTCCTGCTCAAAGTGTAATGCAATAGACTTGCTGAAGATACCTATGTGTTAAACGAAATATTTTTGATCTGATTGTTACCCTTTGAAATATTTCAAACCTATACTCTTTTTATTGGTATATTTTATTAGACACCTATTAGATGGATGTTCTGTATCTACGTTCTCTACCAACAGTTTACAAGTAGAGCCCAAACTTACAGGCCAGTTTAAACAAGCTGTAAGGCAAAACAATTAAGAAGATTCTGTCCCCGGGGAGTTTACAGTCTAATTCATACACAAACAGTGTTGGTTTATTTCTCGCTAAGAGTCAGAAATCTAATGCTGCTTATTAAGACACACACACACAGAGAAACTTTTGGCTGACAAAATGTTCATTCAAATTACCCTTTTTAAACAAGGGGGAATTTTATTTCCCTTCCTATATTTTTAATTTAATGGTTTGCATAATTTTGCTTTCATAATACCCAGTAACAGCTAATACTATTATTTGCTTTCCATTTGTTTTTGCTTCCTGCTGTTGAATGAACAATCAGTGTTTACAGATTAGCGGCGGTTGTAAAGCGTCCTGACTTTCTCTTCCATTTCAAAGTTATGAGTGAGAAGCGCATTATATTGGTTGCTCTGGCATTTTTGGAGTAGCTTAGGCATTCACAGTGCAAACCACTGTTATTCATACTGTTATAATTCCTCTGCAGTTAAGTCATTACTAGCAATCAGAGCAGGCTTGTAGTACAATTCCTTATTTGGGAATGTCATGTGAGATGCCCAGAGCAATATGAAAAAATAAAGGCCAACTTGTCTGGCTGTGGAGGGATTTATAGCAGGCCCATTGGCAGAGATCTGCTGGGAAGTATTAAGAGCTCCTGCTTAGCTGATCATATAAACACCCAAGCCAGCAGGTGCATTACATTTGTACACTATCTTTTTCCTTCAGGTGCAGTATTAAAAATCCTGTCATCACAGCATGTTTATAGAAACTTGAATTATAATGGCTTTTTCCTGCAGATGGTTCAGCTGAAGTTTTTCTTTAGGTAAACGTGAGATTCATTTAAAATCGCTTAAATATTTTTGTTCTGCTTTGTAACAAATGGCAATATTGCTAAGAAAAATTCTACTTCAGACAACATTTTTCTTTTAGTAAGAAAGAAGCCTCTCTTATAGCAGAAATATCTGATTATTAGTTACTAAAGACAACATCTGGGGGGGGTTATTTTCAAACAGCTGGACTCAAAACAGACTCCCTCCTTCCCAAAATACAGATATCTCACGCAAATGTGAAACCTTGGATGAATACCTTTAAACTTGACTCAAATGCTTAACTTTTATTATGTCCATTTTTTTAATGTACAGAACATTTGATTAGATTAAAATGTGATCTACTTAGTAATAATTATACCCTAGGGAAAGCCAAGACTGAAGTTAATGAATGAAATGATATCTGGTTATGGGTACAGTAATTATGAAATTATTAGGAACAAATTGCAACTTGCTATTTTACATAAGAAAAGCTTACCTGCCCTGTCTTAAAAAACGTCTGCTTGGATGGTCAAAGATTTACAGTCAGGAAATGGGTAAATTAACATTTTTATGTCATTTTAGCTTAGCTCTCCATCTCAAGTGCTTTAATACACAAACTTTAATTGCACAATCACATTCTTTCCCGCTTTCCATAGCAGCTCTATGTGATACATAACTATTTTCTACTGTAACGCTTGATGAGTCATTACTGTAGAAGAAACAGAGCATGTTTGTGAGCATGTGTATTTAATGGCACTATAATCAAGTCAAGAAAATTCTCTCTTCCTGTAGTCTCCTTTTATGGAATTCAGGGCAACAAAACAGAACAGGGAGGAAGGGTGATCCCATAGGTACAATGCCCTGCTGTAACCTGAGTTAAGGCACTTAAGGTGAAGATTTACAAGGTGGATGCTTTCTTTGAGCTTTTCAACAAGTGGCAGCATTACTAAGAAAAGGTCAACTTCAGAAAATACTTACCTCTTATTAAGTAAAGGACCTCCTTTTGTAATAGAAATAGCCCCACTGAATGCATTTGTTTTTTTGCTTCAAGGTGCAACCACCTCTCTTGCCCTCATCCTGGCTATTTTTTAAGCCCTCTACATCCACAGAAAATTAATCAGCAAGCAAGAAGAATAGATTTCTATCAGTTTAGAAGGCAGAACCACCTGCACTCATCAGGGTGTGAGATGAAGGCCAGTGTCAGCCTAAGGGGAGTGGGGAGATAATCTTTAGGCAGCAGCAAGCTGCCAGATGAACAACTTAGGTACCCCATTTTGACTCACCAAGTCTCGTATCACACTCTGTCAAAGTAAGCATGACAGCGTTCATTACTTCATGGAGATGTTCTGAGGGTAAACACGCCAAGGATTACAACACACTCATTACAAATACAAGGGTCTTATGTAAGTGGTGGGCAAATCTGTTTACTGCAGTGATAATATGTCTTATTCTATAAAGGGAGAGTTTGTACACAAATCTCTTAAAATGGAAACTCATCTCTTTGGTAAAGTACCTTATTGTGACAACTCCAGAAGAGTTAACATTCATAACAAGGGAGAGGCTTGCGCATGTAGCGCTGCTCAGGGTTTAATTTTCAGAGATGACGAGCACTAAAGAATTTGGTACAAGGAAAGGCTGGGTCAAATCATATGCATTGTGCCAGAGATGTCCTCACCTAGCGCTACCTTAAGTGTATCCTCCCTCCCTCCTTCCCACAAAAGTCATCCTGGCATTTAGCATTTGTGGTGCAGCAAAGCAGACACCCTCCTGCTCTGTAACCTCATATGTTATGCTGATTGTTCTCATCCGTGATCTGCTCACCAGCTGCTCCTGGTGCAGGAGAGCGTTAGGGAGGAGGCATCGGGCTCTGCAGCTTGTCTGTGGCAAGGGTTGCACCAAGGTCTGGCCTTCTTCATATCGAGGGAGATCCCCCACTCCGGGGCAGCTGGAAGTGCCCCAGTGTGCTCTGGTACCTGGGGCATCAGTTGCAGAGGGGCAAAATATCTGAGAGCTCTGCAAAGGCTATGGCAAACCAGACAGAAATAACTCAATACATTCCAGTGTGAGTCCCAGTGTGAGTGCCAGGCTGAGCAGTGATTTTGGTGACAGTAGGAGTCCTGTACATGGTGATTACTAGCTGCCAACAGGATCCTATCTGCAAGATTTTAAATGTATGGAGGAACTGAGTGGGAGTACAGGACTGGTGAGTGTTTATGAGTTTGAGAAGCCTCTCTTTAAGAGCTGATCCCCCTTACACAAGCCATTTGCTGGTTTGAGGATAGAGTTGTGTGCCCCCAGCTTGTTCCTCTCTCACAGACCTTGTATGACAAGTCAGGCCTATGGGATTTAGTGACCTGATAGGCACGCTGGACCTTTAATCAGCTGTCTCTGTATCACATCTGCTAGAAATTGTCAGACATGATCTTTTCTTGGCAGAAAAGGACCTGGGGGTGGTGGTCGACAGCCGGCTGAATATGAGCCAGCAGTATGCCCAGGTGGCCAAGAAGGCCAATAGCATCCTAGCCTTAGAAATAGTGTGGCCAACAGGAATAGGGAAGTGATTGTACCTCTGTACTCAGCACTGGTGAGGCTATACCTTGAATACTGTGTCCATTTTGGGCCCCTCACTACAAGAAAGCCATTAAGGTGCTGGAGCATGTCTAAAGAAGACCAATGAATCTGGTGAGGGCTCTAGAGCACAAGTCTTATGAGGAGCGGCTAAGGGAACTGGGGTTGTTTAGCCTGGAGAAAAGGAGGCTCAGGGGAGTCCTTATTGCTCTCTACAACTACCTGAAAAGAGGTTGTAGCGAGCTGGAGGTCCAAATCTTCCTCCATGTAACAGGTGATAGAACAAGAGGAAATTGCCTCAAGTTGTTCCAGGGTAGGTTTAGAATGGGTATTAGGAAAAATTTCTTCACTGAAAGTGTTATCAAGCATTGGAACAGCCTGCCCAGGACAGTGGTTGAATCACCATCCCTGGTGGTATTTAAAACATGTGTAGATGTGGTGCTTAGGGACATGGTTTAGCGGTGAACTTGGCAGTGTTAGGTTAATGGTTGGACTCAATGATCTTAAAGATCTTTTCCAAGCTAAATGATTCTATGATTCTATATTATCGTCAAGAGAGTAGAAAATGAAGTATATGGGAGAGGAGAAGGAGGATGTAAGGGATGTAACGGCAGAATCTGCACAGGAAGGGTAGATTTTGCAAGGTTAGGAAGAACTGAATTCAGGCTGGCCTAGAAGATAAGGGAAGAATTGAGCATGGCTTTCCTCATGGCAAAGGGAATGCAGAATAAGACATTAAAGGTTTCCTTGAGGGCCAAAAAAAAAAGAAGACCAAAATTTTTTTCTTCTTTAAGATAAATTGATGACTATTTAACTCCAGCCAACAAGAGTGATTCCTAGGTCATACTGTTGGGAAGCAAGGACTAAGACTGGATGAATCTGGGACAGTACCTTTTCTACTAGTCAGTGGCTAGAATTGTCATCCTTTTGTGGACTATTTTGCCTATTGTGCTGGTTCAGGCAAGTCTTTCTCTTATTTTCCAATGACTTTAAATCATCATCACCTCACCCTGTGCCTGAAGTATATACTATACATGTCCTAAGTGTTAGATTACTGAAATTTCTCTATTTGAAAGGGATTCAAATTTTTTCTTTCATTCAATACCTGAAATTTATGTTATGAAGTGACAACTGCTAACATTTTGGCCACCCAGGACTTTTAAACATTTTAAAAGAATTTTTACAGTTCAGCAAAAGCTCTGATTGTACCCTGGAGAGTTTAAAGTATAGTGATAATGTTAAAATTAAATAATAATAATAATAATTTAAAAAAATAATACCCTGAGGAATAAGGATATGAAAGCTATTTTTAGTCTGAAAAATCTTGCTTTCTCCCCATAGATAAAATGTGCAAAATTAATTCTGTGAATTGGGATGTTCTGCACTTTACTCCATAGTGCCTTTACCGGCACTTATGGAGAGATTTACAAATGCATAGTCTCTCTACTATACTTGTTTTACTATCGTTACCAATTAGCAGTTGTTAGGAGACTAGCAACCTTCTAGTTACAGAGCAAAAGGGAGGTGAGGGAACTGCTATACCCTGGAAGTTTTTCATAGTTCATTTGGAGTTCAGCCTCCACAAGGCATCACAAATGTTGCATACTGCGTTCTGATTCACTGAAGCTAAACTGCAGTCTCTAGGCTTTCATTAGATATTTTTTCAGTTTAATGGTGAAAATATGGGGCTGATGATGGTGGCTGAGTGTGGACGAAATCTCTGTAAACTTCCCTTTGGAGCTCAGCTGAGGTTCTTCTCCTGACCCATATTAGTCTCAGTGTTGCACAACTTGGGGTCTCCTGAGGAGAAATTGCAGATTGTGCCAAACTGCAGACAGTATAATGGCAAGGTGGGGAAATACTAATTAGGTGTCAGGTTGAGACCACCAGTCTTATTTAACTGTGAGGTCAAGCTGACTGAAACCTTGTCTCCAAGCTAGATATGGACAAACTGTTTTGTGAGCAACATTTCTGATAAAGTCTTCTTTTTCTTCTGTTTACACACAGGAAGCAGACTAAAACTCTCAGAAATGTGTTCTTAGTTGTTCATTGAACCATTTTTGTTTGTGACCACAGAGACAAGAATAAGGGCTGGACTATCTGTTTTATTATGTATTGTCAGCCCCCCAAAAGTATCAGATCCAGTATCAGATCACTCTTTCTCTGACTTTTTAGACTCAGTTAAAAAAAAAAAAAAAAAGGCATTTGGAGATCATTTATGCATCCAGACAATGCAGGGCATTTTGATCTTAACTCCTTGGCAGGAGTGGATTGCAGTGTATGCAGGTTGGGCTTACAAGCACACTCTCTACCAACTTTCATGGCCCAGGAAAAAGCCTGTCAAGGCCTGTCAGTTCCTGGCGGAGTGGTTTTTTCCTTCTTGGGCATAGCCCTGAAGGATCTAATACTGTGCTCCTCCACTCTGACTGTAGCCTTAGAAGAACAAAAGTTTGTTGTGAGGAGGTTTGTTTCCCCCAGTGACAAAACCTCTCCTGCAGCTACTATGGGGATGGGTTTCTCGTTAAACACAACACAACTACCTCATGTAGTGTAGCCCATAAAGGCTGCACTTGAGATGACATCCAATTAGAAGCCCTATATGCCCAAAGAAAGAAACATACTTCTTTGCATAATGGAAGTGACAGGGGGACTGCACAGGGCCATAAATTTGAGAAGTCAAACAAGAAGAATATTGTTTTCTCCTTCTCTCTCTTTTTTAAAGACTTTCTCTCAAGGGGACAGGAAACCAGTTTCATTCCAATGATATAATACTGCCTAAACTGGCCATGGTTCAGGTCCTAGTAGTGACAGCACTGTAATGCTATGCCTTTTTTCCGAGCTGAGCTTGTCTCACTTAAGCTTTCACTTCAAAGATACTGAATGTTTACAAGGGAAACAAATTATGTAGTTTACATTTGACAAGTGTACTAATGTTCTAATTCTAAACTATAATAAATGAAAGACTCAGAGAAAGAGGAACGTTCATGTTAACCTCTGAGAACCAGGTAATGGATGACTTCTCTTTCATAATGCATGAAACCTTGATACATGAAGGAAGAGAAACTGCACCTGTTAGTAACTTGTGACACCACAGAGGCCCTGAAAGATTCCTTCCTTCCAGAAAAGTGAAGAAATCCTTAAACAGTTATTTTTCTGTCTTAAGTCCAAATGCTACTCAGTTCAGAATTTTAAAAGTTACCAAATAGTCTGACTTAGAGTATGTATATCTGGCGTTTGAGAATGGGACTATCTCATAACAGAGACGAGTTGTTGTTTTCCTCATGAAATAGCCACAGGAGTAAAACGTAAGACTATTTTGCAGATCTAGACAACAAATGAATTTTCATTAAAAAAAAAGTGTTTTCAGCCTCAATTATTTCTTTTTCAGAACACATCGCAGGGAATAAACAAAAATCACTTGCTTAGCTTTATCATATGGAGGTATCAGGGATCTCAACCTTGATGCATTTTCATTGACTTAGCTTCGTTTCAATTTCAACCAATGACTGTCAATTACACCTCTGAAGTAGAACCAACTTTACTAAAGCAACAAGTGGCAAGAAAACCTTTTTTTTTTTTTTCTTTTTCATCTAGTTATATACTTAGCATATATTTGTCAGCATGTATTAGAAAACTGTTAGAAAAATCTAGTTGGATGGTTCTCTCCTTAGTTTTCCAGACAAATAAGCTGTCCAAACTTATAAGACAAAACTATTTAAAAAGCCCATGACCATGGGGAAAGGTAAGTTATGTTATGAAGCGTCATCTAGGTAGAAGTGTACTTACAGTGCACTGTAAGCTTCTATCATCAGCATCATTTGTAAGCCCTTTAGACTAGATTGTCTGCTCCAACAATGTAACTGCTGGTTTATTACCATAAAATGATACTTCGTGTTTTCATTCTCTCTCTCTCTCAGTCTCTCTCTCTCTCTCTCTATATATATATATAATGGTTGTGACATTTCCTGCTTCCATTTGGAAATCCTTGCTGGTTAGGTGTTGGGAGGTTTTTTTATTATTATTTTTAGCCTTGGTAGAAGAGTCCAACATTTAAAATGAGTGATCTAGCATATGATCGTTTGAAAAAAGGAACAAAAAACACTTTCCAAAATACAGACATTACAGTTTTCATTTTATTCTATTTTCCACTCTGCTCAGTCATCTTTTCTTTACTAGAATGATTCTGTTTCTCAAAAGAAGAAGAAAAATAACTGTGTTCACACCTAAACAAAGGTGTGATATCTATTTGTCATTTTAGAGTTGTAATAAAAAAAATCTTGAAGTTTATGGTTTTAGAATTGCAAACAGATTATGAAATATGTCTTACCCTATGCTAAGATAATTCATGTCAAATTCAACATTGACAAGAACACATTAAAAATAAAGAGAGATATCTAATTTATTCTTGTGTTTGCAGCTTGTAGAGAAGCAATATTATTCCCCAGGCTACGTGCCTTGCTTTCTGAAACAGCTGTACTCATGATCACAAAAACAGAGAAGCTAGTTAGAATTTCTTCCCCAGGTAAAAAGAAAACAGGGAAAAATCATGTAAATTTGTGCTTTTTTATTTCTTTCACTTTTTTGGTGCAAAAATAGAAAAGGTATGCACCCCTAGTTTTTCACTAAATGCTAGTAGTTTTCTGCAGTGAGCAAGTGGAAGCTCTCTGTGAGTGCTTGTTGAATTAAAATGGAAAAATAGTTTTCATTGGAAATCTGAAAATTTATGGCCAGTTATGTAGCAACTTTTGCCATGTCACAGGCATCCTCTTTGAGTTAGAAACTCCCTCCTGACAGAGTGGTAACTCAGCATCTTTTTAGCTGTGCTGCATCCTCCCATCTACTGTACACCGTAGTTGCATTGCTTAGGTTCACCGGGTCTCCATACGCTACTACCCTTACTCAATGCAGAAGGATTCTTGGGACTGGTCTTAGGACAGTGGCATTTTGGGGAATCTCAGTTATGCAGGGCATTCACAAATGTATGTAGTGCCACTCACTGACTGCTACAAAGGGCCTATTTTTTAAACTGTCAAAGAAACACTTGTGGCATTGCGGAAACCAGAGAAAAGCTGTCAATTCTATTATTAAATTGACATTCCACACATGCTATTTTCTGATGACAGTCCATAATAAAGTTGCCCTATTTCTTTGCCCTCTATTCATGTCACTACCTAAAGTTTTCTCTTGCATCTCCCTCAGACGCTGACTGATAGAACATGAGGCATGTAAGCTCAACAAGAGGTCGTCATTGTGGTGCAGTGACAGATGTTTATAACACCTGAAAAAAGAGAGGACGAAGGTCCTAAAGCACCCTTGGTACGCTAGGCTATTACAATGCATGGAGCAAGGACAGTGACATCTCCCAGGGTATTGTCAATCAAGGAGTACTGAGACAAAGACAGACAACAGGGATCATTGTAATCCCATTGGAGGGAAAGCGGCAAAAAAAAAAAAAAGCATAACAAGGCTTTCTCTTAGTCTTCAGAACACAGACACATCTGTGTGTTTCTCTAACTGCTGCAAGTTAATAGGATAACATGGGTTGATCTGACCCTAGTGGGAATTGATACAAATTGGATGCTAATTCCATTGTGTCTAGTGCTCCTGTGAGGACATCCGTGCTAAGTGGCCTTGCCAAGAAAAGGAGCTTCCACTTTTCATGCTTGTTTGTTTTTAGACTTGTCTAAAAGATATAGAGTGCAGAAGCCTGGGTTTCCCAGGTAAGCTGTCCCACCATGCTTCCTGCTGCGAAGCTTCTGTGAACATAACAAGACAACAGAGTAGCTAGCTCTCACCCTCAGGGGTGTCTTGTTTAGTAAGAGCCCGTGATTGACAGCTGTTAAGGAGAATGACAAGATATTTTACATCTGTTTAGTGTCTTGACTGTCACCCATTCCTTCTCACACTAGCTATTGTCATTCTTCCTATATCCAGGAATCCTACTGCTGCCAATGCAAATGTCAGACCACTGTGGAGCTATAGTGCCATGCAGCATACATTATACAAGAAATGAAAAGTGGATCAGGGTCATTGCATAGGGGAATGCAATGATTCCAAAGTATGTTCATTATTCCAGACCTAAGACTTTGGACCAATGATTGGACCACCAGCTATTCTGTTGCGCGTATCGAATTTGACAGTAAATCAAACACACATGGAGCTTTTTTTTTTACATTTCTTTTCTTTTCTTTGCAATTTACTTATTAGTTATTTTGCATCAAACCTTAAGCCTTCCTCCAGTGACAGTGCATGAACAATGCAGCACATCTACAGCACTTATTATGCATGGAAAACTCATATTTCTCCAATCTTATAGAATTCACAGAAGAATCATTAGGGGCTTTGGATTTTCATGGTCTCTTTATTCACATCAAATTTGCTAACTATTAAGCAGTGCTTTTTGTAGCCTGAGAGAAACAGCATATAAAATAGGGTATAAAGAAAACCATACGCTCATTTTGGAGAAACCAGATAATTTTATCATATGACTTCAAATACCAGTAATGGCAGGCAAAAATGAAGTACATACTGCAAGGAGAATGTTTTATGCAATTAGTAAGCGCAATGTTTTTTGCTCTAAATCTGGCCCAACAACAACAAATAAAGAAAAGCAACAAGGCTCACAATGCGAAACCATAAATGACCTGCCCAATGAAGACTATCCAAACTAGAAGAGATGTATAACTGCTTAAAATAAACAACAATTATAATGAACCCATTCAATCTTCATCACTCTCCAACCCACTCCAAGTCAAAAGACTGTGTAAATTATGAGCTCTGCAGCATGCCTGGAATGTTAACAAATCTGGGCTCTGGAACAGTCGGGGCAAGTGAACTTCAGAGTGAAGGATCCTTCACAGGATTTTAGTCAGCTTCAGAAGTATCATCATCCTTCAGCTAAAAACATCTCGAGCCATTTAAGCAAGTCTAGACTCAGCTCACCATTTTCCCATGGGCACCAGTGTGCTGCATTCTTGATGCAAAATTCTAATACATAAGAGGAGCACAGCACTACCAAATTGTCCTTGGGTTGCAGGCATCCTCTAAGCTCAAGCTAGAAATGGACTGGATAACACCTCCAAGACCTTCCTGGTATCTTTTTCAACCCAAGGACACATGTCAATATTGTTCACTTCAGGAGCTAATAACAGAATTACATGTGATAAAGCCACTGGGATTCTGCATCCATGTTAGTCTACTATGGGAGTTTCCTAGACTGGGGAACCACAAAGTGTGTACCTGGCAATCAAAAGGGATGTAACAATCTTATGAGCGTAGCTGAAATACGGCATCTTCAAAGAAGAAATTTAACTCAGGTGATGACTTTTGTGTATAAGATGTTATGTGCTTACCAGGCAGCAGAGAAAAGGACTTTTCTACTCATCTCAATCTCTTTCATTCTTTGTGAGTGACATTCTTTGTGAAGGGAAGAAAAATACGGAAATTTGTATTCTTTCCTATGGCTTGTAGTATTTGCTCTCCTATGTTTTCTCACTTACCTAGTGCCACAGGGACAGCTGGTGAAAACAAAGTCCTTGAGCACATGTGTGATGGGCCCTCAATAGGTTGCTTGGTCCACATACCATTGATAGAACTGCTACTGAAGACCTGTTTCATATAAGCCCCTAAAAAACAATCATCCAGGCTCCAACTGACAGTTGGAACTCCATTCAAAAAGGAAATCTGCAATAATCAAACCCAGTGATATGATACCAAAAATTCAATATAACTGCTACTAAACCTGCAGCGTTGTCTGATCTCAGCATAAACAATACTGTACAGCCTAATAGTCCTAATATATTCTTATTGCTCCCCCTCCTGAATAAGTTGAAGGAGAAGACAAGTTCTTCTGAACATACTTTTGAAACATAATGATGGAGAAGTAGTGAAAGGAGGCAGGTTTTGCATTTTGCTCTCTAACCTCTGAGGTCCACAGAGAAAACTTTGGCTCTGGTTTTATTTCTCCAGCAGACAGCTTTATTTTTCCTGTAGAACATAGCTGTTGGCATAACAGAGGAAAGGAGGCTGGCAAAATGGCATGAAACAAATAGTCTAGATCTTTTCCAAGCTGTTCCTCCTGCCACTACATAACTAAAAGCTTAATAAAATGTGCTACCAAGATGCAAACATCTTGCACGCATTCAAGCATTTTCTTTATTAACTTAAGTGATAAACCTGCCCTTTCAATGCACATGTTCAAATACTAGCAATCTTGACCATCTGAACCAAAATCTAATATAAAAAAACAAAGTGATTTTCAGATGATGATGATAACATCTAAAATACTCTTTCCCCAGTTCAAAAATGAGAAGATGGAACAAGATTCCTGCAATCTGCTGGTTCACAAGAGAGAAGAAACTATTGTGTGAGTTTGAACTCTGGTGTGTTGCCTTTAAGCATTTGGTGGTACTCACTACTGCTTAAAAAGATATTTAGAATTCCAACATGAAAGGTCTGTTTCATATTTTAAGCCCAATAAATCTCGATCACAGCTCTCAATTGAGACAGCAGTCTGGCAAAACTACATGGACAGCAGACACTTTACTGTGGCTCTTTCTCCCTACTCAGCCCTCCCTCCCCCACCTCCCCCAAATTGCAGTTTATTGTTGCCAGAAAAAACAAGAAACAGCATATCTGAAATTTAATCTTCCTTAAATTTGCAGAGCAAGCCTACAGAGAAGATTAACCATATAAACTGTGCATATTTTATTATTCCTCTCAGGATATGCGTCATGCTTTTACCCCACCCGGTGCTTTCTGTTGTTACTGATTACCAAGTTTCACCCCTCGGCAAATCCAGTCTTACCAAAGGTACAACTGGGTTTTGGTGGGTTGGGTTTTTTTCTCCTTTTCAACACACCTTTGCCATGAAAATAAAATCTGTTTGATGCAGCTGCTGCTGCAGAGATGTTATTGACAGATGAATACACTGGGAGCAAACAGCAATCTATTTGATGCCTAATTAAAACATGTTAGTTACAGTGCAGTCAACAAGGATGTTAAGAAACCCATATTTTCAGTATACTTCTGAAAATTATCTTACTATGGCTTTCAATTGGCTCAAGAAGCAGACAGCTATAACGTCCCTCTCCTTGCCCACCAACACTCATCTGATAAGGATTTTGCTATAGCTAGCTGGAGAATAGCTGGTGTACAGTACAGTTTTTACTGGTATTAATCTTTTTTGAGACCAAAGCTTACTTAGGCATGATCTAGAGCCTGGGGAAGCCTGTGAAAACCTCCTGGTAGCCTCAGAGGTTTTGGGGCAATGGGTAGATCTATGGGCTTGGTGTAACATTATTACTTATCAGTACTTGGTGCTTTTCCTGGTGATTATCACTTAGGACTTCACAGAGAGGATGTGAGTGTACTCTGGGAGGTATTGATGTTCCCTTGTTCTCACTGGAGGGGTCTTCCTCAGAAGAGCTATCAGGGTGATTACAAGCAAAATGTGACAGCAGAGTGTGTCAGCAGACTGATGAAGATGTTTCATTTCTAACAACAGAATGTTAGCATTTAGTTACGCAGATGTCTACAGCTCTTAGTCGGGGAAAATGCAAATACTGACACATCTACAACGTAAGTGTAAATGAGTTTGCCTGCAGACAAAGTTAGAAACGCAATTAAAGCCAGACTGGATACTTAATATTGTTACTGTTCATAGATTAACTGCTGCTTAAGTGAGAAAGGACAACAGTGAGCTACTTGTCACATGCTATGACTAGCTATGACTTGCATCATCTGATTCCTAAATCAACCCTATAACTTTTCATTGACTGAGACCATCTCCATAGGCAAGCCTTAGTTTTGATACCCTAGAGGATGAATTATCTATCAGATATAAAGTATTATTACCACGGGGGCCTAAACTAAAAGCAGTAACAACTTGTGTATGCATGTGTATGACTGAACAGCTTTAATTTTGGCAGAAAAAAATGGCAAAATATTTACCATTTTAATTTTTTGGCTCTGTTTTACCATACTTATATGGCATATGTAAGAACATGTGTGAGTCCAAAAGAATAGGAAGATAACCTAAATCCAAATAAGTAAGCTTGATCCAGTTTGCGCTCCAAACGTCCTACGGATCTGGGTGCGGAACTTCAGTTTTATTTGCATGACTAATTTAACAGTATTGTATGTGACAAAACCTCATTATATCCTTGATTTTTGCAATTTTATAAGGCAATCTATTTGTGCTTAGAGGATAATTACGGAGGACGGTTAGAAAGTCCGTTCGGAATGTTAATAGAAGGCCCTTATTCTGGAAAAGGGCCTTATTCATAGCAGTGCTTTAGTTCATGCTTATGTCACACTGAAGCCAATGCACCAAAGAGCAGTTCTCATAGTAAAATAGTCCCGAGCACAAAACTTCACCCAGAAATTATACCTGGGGCACTAACACAGCTATAGTAAAGGGAACGCTGGAAGTATTTTGAAGTAAGAGGAACTAGTTGATACCAAGATCTTGGCCCCTACACAGCTCCGCCTGAACAATTTCAGTGTCATGAAGCGATTACAGAGATAGCTCAGCTCACCACCTGAAGGTTAATTTTGTAACACACAAAGGAGTTACACAAAGGAATAAGTCTGTATGCAGAGTGTCAAGAAGTGGGCTGCCTTCCACCTGGCCTGATTCTTTATGTTCTTCAAGTATCCTGGGAAGAGAGACTTTGGGGGTGGGGTGGGGTGTGTGTGCAGGGAGTAGAAATCACACATAAATTGGATAAAATCCCAAACCAGATTATGGTGCTCAGCTTTCTTCCCATCAATGACTAAAAGAACCTTTTTGGCTTACTTGGGGGGTTGGGGTTTGGTTCTGATTTGTTTTTACTTGACCACGTTGTTCTTGTTTTTGTAGTACCACACACAAGAACTTCCAGGCCTTTCACTTTATGGCAAATATCACTACAGCCCAACGCAAGGGTAAAATCTGCTGAATTCACTGTCTCTCCTCCATCCCTGCCACAACTCCATGCAATCTCATATTAAAAGCAGTGCAAGGCCACATTTCATGCAGCATCTTTTTTCTTCCTAGAGAATTGCTTTGATCACATTGTGTTAATGGGATTTTCCTTTTGTTTGGAAGGCAGAAGAGAATGGAGGAAGAATATGGAAATTGTGGTTTTTCCATTAATATTTTGAATGGAAATAGTCTGCCTGTATACTTTGGTTTGCAACATAATTTTTCTTTTAAACCATCTGATAAAAAGAAGAGGAGCACTCCTCTCAATAGGAAAAAGAAACTCCAAAGAACTTCATTTTCTGAGCAGCAGCATTCAGAAGTCCCTCAAATGACATTCTTTATAAAGCTGTTACTGTATCACAGGCCAGATTAAAGTGAATTCACTAAGTCCTAGTTCTCCTCAGATCTAAATCTGTCTTTAGATGACCTTCCTGATTTAATCCAGATCATAAGCATGCTCAACATCCTTTCCTATATATTTGGTAGAAGTGACTGAAATGGAATGCAGTATCAGAGCTGCCCTTATTTGTAATTTATCTGGGAGGTGTTCCTATAAATGATAAGCACAGTTCTCCCTTTTTTTGTTATGCTTTTATGAAAGGCTCATCTAACCCATTGATATCCTGAATAGGTGTTCCATTATGAAAGACATGGTGTTTTTGCTGTTGTAATACTGTGACTTTTTTTCTGCAAAAGGTATTAAGTTTTTGAACTTAAAACTACTAAGGGGAAAAAAAAAGAAAACTCAAAGAACTAAAAATAAAGAGAAACAGCTCTTTCTCTGGGTTAGTTTTTCGTTTTTAATAAAATCATCTATATTTAGATGCCAATGGTCAAAATACATTCTTTTTTTTTTTTAGATCTCACCTATTTTAAATGTTAATGTCATTAGTGCCTTGTCCTCTGAATCAGAGGGTCAAGTAAGCAAGACCTAGGGAAAAATAGTGTTAAGACATGACGAACTGTACTGTTATGTTACTGCACTATTTCTGCTACCTGAAAGAGTTTTACTACGTTTACTTTTAGTGTCCAGACTTGCAGGCTGAAAACTTTTCAGGAAAAGGAAAAGTTACTTTGTGTCCTTTAATTCAGTATTCCATCACATTTATGATTCTATGGCAACAAAGTGGGGATTTCAAAAGATGTGAAAGAAACAAGACTTTAAAAGGCCAGGATCAACTCAAAGCAGACATTGCTAAAAGGAGAATCCTGCATGTCACGTCCTTAAAGTTCAGCCTTTAAGAAATATACTGCTTACAGATCATTTACCAGTACTCGTGTTTTTTACACAACTGGACATCACAGAATTAAGCCTTCCGAAATGGAGACCAAGAATAATCCACATCCAGAAGGTGCTGAAAAGTTTTGTACCAAGTACAACCCAAATTAGAAATGACGTATAGCAACAGAAGGGTATGACTTTGCAGACCAGTTTGAATGCTTGATGCCCACTAATGCATCTAAGCATATATTCTAATCAAGGGCAATCATAACAATTTTTCCCAGATTGCACATCATTTTCTATCATTATAATAATGGTCTAGGTGTCTTTGTATTGGACTAAAAGACTATCTCTATTTAAGCTTGTGTTTAAATGACTGTTGGAAGTGTAATTCTCAGCCGGCAGACTAGAGCACCAACAGCTAATGTTTGTTGAGCACTGTATTTGAACTATGCTATGAACTATTTGAGCAAGAGTTTCTAACACACAGTTTAGCTAGTTTAGCTTAGGCAGTTTTCAAAAAGGCAGTCCTTGTCCTTGCTGAATATGAAAGGCAAAGCAGAATTTTCCTACTAAGACACATTCTGCAACTGTAGAGATGCAGCACCCTCCTGATTCTGAGTGCCCAGGAACGCCTGGGTATGGCTTATAGAAAAATATTTATTGCTTCCAGCTGGGAAACCCAAGAAAGGAGTTATTCCTAATATAATTTTCTATATTGTGTGCAGCTCAGATATTAAGTATATCCATGATAGGCAGACAACACCAAATATAAGAATAAATGTCCCCACTTACAGTGAGATAGAACATTTCCACTTATATCCAATGCTGACGTAAATTGAAATAAGGGTATAGATTCAATCCATTGTTCATGAAGAAGAATAAGGTGCACACTGTACAAGAGAAAAACAAGTGTATTACTGACGGCAGGAGCTCTGTGACCCGACCTTCAGATTTGAACATACAGCCTACCTTGACACCATAAGCATTCTTGGAGCAGGCAGCAGCTGTGCCTAAATAACTGCAATTTGCTACAACACTGGAAGATAGAAAATATGAAAAGCTCTTCAGAAAACATCCCTAGTACCATGTCGTTGAAATTGTTTATCAGTTAGTGAGTCAAGAAATTAGGGTACCAAAAAGATGGCTGTGGTGGAGGACCAGAGAACACAAGTCTATTACTGAAGCCCAGGAATAAGCAAGCACACATTTTCTCTTAAGCATGTGACCTTGTTCTATCTCTCCTTTCTACCTGTAATTTACTTCCTAGCTGAAGAATAATCTTCTTTCTCATCAGATCTAACCTTGTTCCAGCGTCTGCCCTCATCCTTCTGCTCCTTACACACCTGTTTAATTTCTTTTTCTTCAGCTTGTATCTACTTCTGCCTGTGTGGCGCACCAAAAACTACATTCACTTGATGGTTTTGTTATGAAGTGAGGGACAGAGCGAACTCATTCACTAGGATTGCTTACAGCAGAGCCGAGATGTCCTGTATTAACTTTCTATACTTAGCACAATAATGTAGATGGTCACATTTTTTCAATCAAAACATTTTTCAGCAAAAGAAGGAAAAGGCCTCTCCTGAAATGGATACTTTTGGAGACATTGTGTTTTGTTCAGGTTTTTCTTTTTTGTCTATAGCTAAGTGAGCCCAAAATATTTCATCTGTGTTTCTAAAAGCCAAGATTTTATCAAAACATTTCAAAAAATTGGAAAATAAAATTGGACTTCTGGGTGCTTAGCTGTTTTAGTTGAACCTTTCTGTTAATATTTTTAAACAAAACATTTCTTGAGTTTTTCTGCTAGATGGAAAACCCTTACCATTTTCTAATCAACCCCAGTTATAATAACTATGGCTTTCGGCTGAGGAGTTGAGGTCCTTCCGGAAGCAGGGAGCTAGAAAAGGCCTAGTTGCCTCAGATGCTGGTCAAAGACCTCTGCTTTCTCATAGATACCTCATCACATCAGCTTACTGATCCTCCAAATCCAGCATTTACTACTTCTGCTTCAGAGCAAGCACACAGACAACACATAAAAAGAGGCTTTCAGCAGGCTGGTTTTAAACTTGGTTTCCACGTAGACGGGAAGAAGACATATAGCTCTTTATTTTACACCATTGAGAGCCTCAGAGCAGATTTTCTTAAAGAATCGCTTCAAGTACTGAGAGTTGTTGAAATTATCCAAGGCTTTCTAGTTGCTAAAATATTCCCTCCCATATGCTGAGTGTCCACTTTGAAAACCTTGCTCATTCTTTCCTGCATCTGGCATAGATTTCCAGGGGGGTGGGGCGGGCTCTGCGGTCGGCATGAGAGGAGCCCGACTTCGCAGCTGCCATTTCCTTCCTCTGACAACACAAAAAATATCTTCAAGGAGGGAATCCCATTTAACATGCAAGTGGTAATACCAAAGATGCTTTAGCTTCTCATCCTCTTTGTGACAGTGTCCTGAAACAAAACAGCGCAGCTAATATTAGCCTGTAGGCTCCCCCGCCACCTCAAGCTTTCATCCCTTTTCTTAACTCCTGTCGTGACTGAGCTCAACGTAAATACCACAAAATCAAAATATTGTTTAGTTATTTACAGTGAACAATTTCTTTGATGAGCTTCATCCCTTTTCAGATATTTTTCCAGCCAGCTTTAATTTTTACATGTCGGTTTACATTCAGTTTTTATGTGCCAAGTAGAATACCAGTCACAGATTACCTTTTCCTTATTTTTAATAGTATTTCTGCATCCTGTCATGACTGGGTACATAGGATGTTTTGCAATAGGATAAAGAAATTATGCTAGGGTCAGGGTATTGTCCATACATATAACGGAAACACTGAATGTTACAATCTAAACAGAAAAGGCAGAGGCACCACAGATGTTAAAGTTCAATCAAAATCCCATAGCTAGCTTATGTAACCAAAACTTAAATACAGTATGAGGACACTTAGCTGTAGCAGTTGGAACCAACAGAGACCTCAGCCTTGTCTCATTCTATATGGAAAGTTATTTGCTTATTTAATTAAAATATAAACAACATACAGCTTGCATTTAGTTGCAGGTAGGCAAACATTTTTATGTACTTTAAGCACAACCATACTGTTCCCAAAGAGGAATTTTTCCTATACCTTGACCTAGCTCATGCTTCCCCAGTCACATTATTGGGTGGTAACAAGTCCCCAGTCTCCACCACATCTGTGAAAACTGCTGTTGTGGGCTCTTGCTCTGTAGGCAGAGATAGTTTTAGGTAGCCATGGATCAACAGCATGGTTACTAGAACCCTATGTGCAGTGGCATGCTCTGCTGTTAGAGCCAACCCCATGTGGGGGCCGTGTTGGAACAGTGCAGCCCAGAGCCCCTACTAGGGGCTGGCAGTTGCAGTGACAAAACCTGGTGCCCAGCCTGCTTGAAGGGGGTTGTCAGCTATAGCATTGATTACCGCCAGAAGTGCTATAATCACATCCCAGAACAGGGTAAAAACAACCCGCCTTTGATCCTCTTAAAAATTTCACTGAGATGTTGCTGAGCTTAGCTAGAATACACTAGTAAGGAAAAAAAGGGGAAAAAAAAAAGAGGAAAAGTAAGGGAAAAAAAGAGAGGGGAAAGACAAAAAGAGAAAAAAAGACTTTAAAAAGAAAAAAAAATATTTTAAAAAGATTAAAAAAAAAAAAGAGAGAGAAAAAGAAGTGTATTATAGACATGGGCTAAGAGATGTCAATTCAGTTTGTGCAGTCCATGCAATCCTGAGATTAATGGAGAAAACTGCTGAAATTGGTCAGGTTTAGCTGGTGGGTGTGAACTCTGGCCAGATGAGTCCTCAAACTGAGATACTTCTCAGGCCATGTCAGCATAGCCACAAAGCGGCAGCTGCAGCCAATCTGAGCACTTTCAGGAGGGGGCTTAGGGAATGCTCAGGGACAAGCGAGAAGTGGAGGGCACTGCGGCTCAGTAGGTAAGTAACGGCTGCGTTAGCAGTGTCCTTGGCTCCTGCTTGACCCGCTTTCTTCCCAGCCCGTTCCTCTGCATGGCCCTGGGCAGTGGGGAAAGCATATGCCACAGCCAGGTCTGACATCTGTCCCAGGACACGGGAGGGAGAGGTGTAGATTTTCCCTCCTCGCACACCCGCAGCCCAGCTGGCCCTACGTGCTCAGAGGACTGGGAAAACATATGAATTATAGTCACTTAGACTACCTGAATTAAGCACTGAGGGTCTAAGTGCTTTAGATGAGCTTTGCCTTTAGAGGGGTTTTCTCTGCATGCTTTATTTCTCAGCAAGAGTACAGAAACATTTTTGATCCAACTGCTAGTCTGGCTTACTTTACATGAGGCTATAATTTTCAGTGCCTTTCCATGAGTGCTATGCTTGTTACCTATTTAGATGGGAATGCTCATTCCTCTTTTTCAAACGATGTAAACTATACAAGCAAGTGGATTTTAGGCCAAAACCAAAAAACGAGTACAAAAGATGCATGGAACCTTAAGCTGCCCCCATGCATTGAGGAGTCAATGCTCATCACATATATTGCTTTTGTGTTCTCTGCATCTGAATTTTGGCCAGTGGAAGTGTTACTCAGGCTGACCGTTGTTTAAGTGATGAGTGACTGTCTCCAGAAAAAAAAAAGGAATCTTTATATGGCAATGATCAAACCCATTCAGTGCAAGGAATTGTTATCTGCTTGTGAATTGTTCAGCCTGGAGGGATCTCACTGAGCCCTGGGCAACTCAAGATAAACGTATTAATTTCTTCGTTTATATCCACTGCAATAGATTATCCATGGACAATTTCTACAAAGGTTTTCCCTCTTTGCCCCTTCCCAAGTTAATTGTTCTTGCTTCCATGGAATCTGCCTCCTGCTATTATGAACCTGGAGTACTTTGATTTAAAATCTGCTAATTAGTGTATGCAATTTCCTTGTGCCTGTGCTGAAGCAAAATTAAAATACTATTTCTCCCTTAATCTCTTTGATAGGCGTCACATGGTCAGCCCCTGTTTAATAGCAGAGTTTCATTCAAAACACCATGCAGCTGAAGCAAGAAGGAGTCTTCACACAGTGAAATAAATACATTAAGAGGAAGATTAAGGATGGCTGAAGTTTTGTGGCTTTGTTTTGTTACTTTGGGGGTTTTCTGGTTGGGTGGGGTTGTTTTGTTTGGGTTTTTTTTAGATTAACAGGTATTGAAATCCAAAGTGAAAAACATACGTTCCTCCCTTTTACACTCTTCTTCCTAACAACAGTCAGACCATCTCAAGGGGGAGAAGAAGTAGTAAACAAAGAATAATTCTTGTTGATGGGTCAGTCGCAGTTTTATGTAGGCTGAAAAGTAGATTGTAATCCTGTGAAACGGCAGCATACTTTTGTTCCTCCCTCCCTGCCCCCATCCTGAAAACACACATGGCTTGACAAAATGCCACTAGAACGTGCTTGAAAACAGTGATCTCATTGTGAAGGCTGAAAACTTAGGGCTCAGTATAGTTGGATGATTGAGAAGCACAACATGCTCAACAGATGTAAAAACTGTATAATTCATGACTTTCTCAAGTGGGGAATGAGCTTCCACAGCCAGTTACTAAACCACTGCAAGAGGTGTAAAATATCCAGTGATTTCCTATGCGAGTGCACCAAGTATTTCAGATATGCACATACTACTTGTGAGTTTTGGCTAGTGGTCACTGGGGTTATTTCTCTCCACTCTGTTCTGTACTTGTTTTGGGGTATTTTAATAAGAGAGGAGAGACTTAACATTTTACCCTTGGTTTTCCTATTAAATGGCGGGGAGGTGGGGGGAAGGGAACAAGCAAACAAACTCTAAGCAACTTAAGTCCAGAGAAAACTTAAAAGGTCATTACAAACCTCGGACTTCCCACTTGTCTTAGTGAGGTGGCAGGAAAGCCAGTTTAAGCCAACTGGGTTTGTTGTTCCCTTGGGTCTGCAATCCTGCATAGACCTCCCTGGCAGACTCTGAAATTTTGGAAAGCTAAACTGAGGCTTACACGATCCCTTTTCCTTTTTTTTTTCAAAGAGTTTCCATCTCTTGCTTTCTTCTGAACCTCAAAACCCAAAGCAATTAATTTCTGAAACTTTTCTAAAAATTCCCAGATTTTGTTCCTTTAAAATTAAGCAGCTCTCTCTGCTACTGCACATAGTTTCTGCAGGGCCTCACAGGGGAAGGCTGCTGATGTTTCTTGCTTCCAGATCCAGCAGGCAGCTGGAAGACATTTTACCTTCCCATACCACAGGTTAGAAAACTGTCAAGGTTGCTCTAAATTGTGCCCAGAGGACTTCTTGCTCACTGAGGACTGTCATTCCCGTCCAGGCTGCACCTTCTCTGGCTCCAGACATATTCTCCAGAATGAGAGCAGCTATCCCTGCCTTTGTAAAACTACTTCATACCAATACTGTCACTAGAATCATGTGCCAGAAAAACAAATAAAATAAAATCAGTGCATGGGTACAAGCCTGGGTGCCATACTGCCAGCATCTGATCAGAGAATAGAGAGTTAATTTGGGGAACAGAAGAATCAACCTTGGCCCATCAGATGTGTTTCAGTATGTTTTGAAAGAGGATCACTTCACAAGAAGAGCAACAATAAGCCAGAATTATGGCATGCCCACCACCTACTAGAGGTTTGAAGAAGTCTTCCCAAATTAACATGCCTCTTTAATTTAAACTGTGCAGAGCCTTCTAGGCAGCTCGCCAGCCTCTACAGCTGTTGGCAGGTAGAAGAGGACAGAGCAGGAGATAAGAGCAGAAGAGGGAATATTCCTATTGGGAATATGTAGCCTCTGAAGGCAGATGTTGATTTAGAGATTTCATTTGGCATCTGTCAGAGGTTACTGTGATGTTCATAATTGCTGTCCCCTAACATTGAACTATATCAGTGCTGCCATGCAGTAGTTATTTGTGACAGTATTTTCATGCAAACCCTCGTTTTAAAAGATTTGTAGATTGCCCCCTCCCTCTTTACTGTTTTGGGTAAAAATTTCTCATACTCATTGAATATTTAAGCTACATTATTTTTTCTGGACACTTCTGAGGCTGTCCACGTGTAAAAAATAATAGGTTGTCCAGCTGTTACATACGGTCAAATTCTTTATTGAGCTGGAATAAATCAGCTCCCCTTCTCTCCTCCTCTCTCTCTTTTTTAAGGCTTCAGATTTGGCAGGTGCCTACTCCTGAATTCTGAACTCATGCCTTGCCCCACTTGAAAAATTTTGATTTCACAGAGCACAGGAATACTGTGTCAGGAATAGTGAAAATTAAGTATGCAATTAGGTTTTCTGTTTTTCTGGACATTATGGAAACAGAGCAAGGTGCATGTCTCCAAGTAGATACAGGCTCACAATAGACAAATGATCTCACTGGCTGGCAAAGAAAATCTTTCTCTCCCTGTCCCAGCAGAGTGAGGTTTTTTCTCCCTCATCCAACTCATCTTCCTGATGCAGCTAAAAACACCCTTACATTTCCCCTGTTCTGATCTCCCTCCTCCACCTCAAGAAAAAGTATCACATTCATGCACAGAATGAATGAAGGCAAGAAAAAAAGGTAGGTGAAGATGCTTATGTCGAGGTCAATATTACAAAACTATAAAAACAGACAACCTCCCCTGCCAACTTTGCAGGCATGAACATGCCATATTGCTATAGGTGATGGCAGGGTGAAAAAATTGTAGCAGTATGTAACGAGGCTGCAGAGCCTTGGTTTTTCTCCAGGCTTCACAAGTCAAACTGTCTTGTCATTTGGAGATATTTTGGCAAAAACTAAGTGCATATTTTGTCCCAGGTTTGCTTTACTTGTACTTCAGTTTATTAAAAAAAAGGAAATATCATTTTGCATTAGCTTTTTACCTGAATTCAGCCTGTCAATCCATTTTCTGCATGTCTAATTCTTGTATTCCAAGACAAGGAACTTGCACCAGAAAAACTCCATTTTTTAACAAAGCTTCTCAATTTTGTCAGGGTACTGAGAAAACCCAGCAGCATGTACACTTCCACTTCTGCACACCCCAGTAGACTTGTGGTAACTGAATACTAGATTTTAGAGAAACAGAAAAACAATCAAAAAAATTATATCCTAAAACTCTGAGCTTAGTGAACCCATTTTGATTGTCACAAGTTACACAAAGGATTAAGACTGTATGACTGCCAATGATACAAGATGACTTATATTATTGATGTCCAAAGTGATGTCCACTCCAAATGTACTGATAAAACCTCTCCATGACTTATCTGGTTCAGGAGGGTAGAGGACACTTATTAAGAAGGAACAAGAAACCCAGAATCAAAATACTAACTGTAATGCACATCTTCATTTCATTCAGCTGACAATCATAAAGGATGTTGTTGTTATGCGTTATTACTGAATAGCAACAATATGTGCAATAATACATAGCAAGTCAGCTGCTGAGGAAGTGAGAGACTTTCTATGATTTCAATGCTTCCACAGCTAAGAGGGTTTTCACAGTCCAGTCATATCTTATCCAACTTAACTCAAATAGCTTCTATTATTGTTTGCTTGAGGTCTAAGACACACTAGGGCAATGTTTATTTTATTTGTCCTTTGGTCACATTTTGGGCAACACCTGACTGCTCTTATACTGGTGGAGTTTGCCCACTCCATTGTGGGTGATGCCGTTGACTTCAGTGGAGCCAAACATTGTAACTTAATTTCATGAAAAGACACACAGAGCTATCCCTTTGCTACAAGTTCTGAATTATGGAAAACAAACATTGCCAGAATTGGCTTATTATCAATGTGATCTCTTGACTGTTTCTCCAGAACAGGACGTATAGCTTATATTAAGTAAAACATAGATATCGATCAACGTTATTGTGCACTTTCTTTGTGTTCCTCCCTCTCCAGAAGAGTTGTAGTTAATAATGAGAAGCCAGATCATCCATCTCCATGGAAACTGGGAGAAAAAGTCAGTGCAGAAGGATATATTTCATATGGCTTGCATCAAGTAGTTCACACTGGGTTTGGTGAATCATACTGGAGGTTGTTGTTGTACGTTCTAACATGGGGTCCTGAGCATTGGCTCTCTCCTATGACAATAGCAAGAGGTAACCTCCCAGTACAGATGCTTCAAGTCACATCTGGAGGACTCTCTTCTCTACTAAACACACGGGAAGGCAGGGCTGACACAGGCAGAAACTCTAGGGTACAAAAGCGTACTCCGAGCATGTGATTTGCCAATTCTGCTTTTCGTGACCTGTGTGGTCTGAAACTTAGTAGACTGTGAAATTGTCTGTGAGTTACTGCTACAGTTCAAACCGGCAGGACTACTAGTGCTGTCAGATTCCTGGTTGCAGAGGGGAGACTGGTGGGGTGATGTTTCCATTCAGGGTGACCCACTCCTCATCCCCTCCTCAGCCATCTCAGTAAGGTAAGGAGAAAACTGTATGGAAACACGGCAAATCATACAACTGCTGGAAGACATTTGTCTTCTTGATGGTTCCTTATGTTTTGGAATCTGGCTTAATCTGAAAGGCTTTGTCATTATTTATATTTTTCCTGTATTTATAATCATCTGTGTAAGTATCTGGTGTTTGAGGACAGGCACTTTTAAAGTAGAAAGTAAACATTGGCTCAACGCGTGTTCCAAGATATTCTAAATAGCAAAGTCCTTCTGAAAGTGTATTGGTGACCTTGCTTGGCACTGCTGCAGCATGATTACCCTCCATTCTCTCACAAGGAGAGGGGAAAGTTGGATACTTCAGTCAAAATAAGCAGACTGGCTTGCTTAAAGGCCTACTTACTAAAGTAAACGCAAAATAATGAACTAACTTTGATTCTTAAATAAACATCTTTGAGATTGTTATTTTAACACATCTGGTAACATGAAATGACCTATTCTGAGTCGCGTAAGCATCCATGTATACAAGTCCCAAATCCTCATAAGCACAAAAAAAGCCATTCCAAACTCTTATTTTCCTATTTGTCTTCTGGTTTGGATCATTTTAACCAAAAGTGTCACTGAACCTACCGTACTTTTTGAGTGGGTGATCAAAGAGGAGATAAGTATAAAGGAGAAATTAAAAATAAATCCCTGCAGACTATGAGTAAGAGTATAATTGCTGGAGTCTGCAAGATACATTGCATGGGAAAAATGAACAATAAATCAATTATTTTTATTCCAAGAGCCATTCCAGTCCACAACAGCCATTCGCTGCATTGGACTACTGGGCAGTTTCACTACTGATGTCCAGGTCTGGCAAGCAGATAAAAGCTGTTGTCAAGGAACTCTTGTGCTCAGGGAAACTCTTGCAAGTACTGAAGAAGTTGTCCAAGAGCAGTATCACTGCATGATGTGGGCCTAGTGGTTGAAGAAAGAAACCTCTCAAACACTGTAAGGTTACATAATGCAAATTTCTTAAAAATGCTTCAATTGACTGAATATATTGGGTATCTTAATAGTTCTTCTGATCTCAGAGTAACTTAGATAATGAATGTTTAAGTTTATCTTAAAGCATTCTAAAGCTTAAATTTGTTGAAAGAAAGATAATTAAATAATAGCATCTATAAAAATTGAGTGAATAAAAGCTAGAGTTCCCATTTGTCGAGAAAAATATATCAAATTATGGTGAATTAGATTCTTGTAAGAAGGTCCTTCTATACAGTAATATTATATACTATACTATTGTTCTAACTCTAAGCTTCCTGTATACGTCATTTGGTGGCATTACAGAACTATGAATTCCTCATATGTCTTTAGCTGTCTTTCAGAAAAGTTTGACAACTTCTGGCTTCTGTAACTCTCAGCAATGATGTGATCAAATCTAATCAATTTTTTAAAAAGTAACAATTTTTAAAAAATATATACCAAAATATATATTTATATATACACACATATATACACCCACCCCATATTAATCCTAAACAAGCATTCATTGACTAAAAAACTCCAAACATCAATTTCTCCATTATTTTTATATATAACTGCAGGCATTTTAGAAACAAAAGCAATATTTAACATTTAGTCTGCTGTAAACCTTGATCTTACTTTCACAGAATATTAAAGTGATAGTAAATTCTTTACGTTATAATTCCATAAAGTAAGCCTTTTTTTTTTTTCTGAAAAGCCCCAAATCTTATAAATCCTATATTAATGTGGTAGATTTGTGGCCTGGAATAATATGAATGGTTTCCTGGTAAACCCTTTGTTTTGTTGAACTGGTATAATGAGTTTTTCTAGCCTCAAAACTCAGAATCAGGTGTTTTAGTTAATACTATTTCTATGCAGCTGAGGAAGAACCTGTTATTAAAGTGTAAGTGTATACTATATCCTGAAGACTTTCAGGCACTCTTTCCAATATTAATAAATATTCCTTAGAGAGTATTTATCTTAGTTATGTTAAATCACTCAAAAAAAGAAAAGTCATTGCCAAAGTTTTTTTTGCTTATCCAGTGGAGCTGACACAGATAAATTCTGCATTTCATTCAGACAGATGTCTGGTTTGCCAAAATGTATCTAACTTTAGATCTAGTCAAAGCAGTTTTTGGTCTATGTGGTGTGTCACTAATACCACTGTGGTCTTTTCTTATGGAGTAGGGAAAAAAGGGAAAGATTGGTAATTTGTTCAAGATGGCACTATCAGAACCTCGAACCATCTTTTTGCCTGTGTGGTTACAGTGAATCAGAGAAGAAAAAAGAAGTTATTCTTTGATGAACATACCAAAGACTGGCTGCTAGTAAAACAAGTTGTTTCTATTAAGCAGGATTTGTGAGTTGTACCAGGTGCTTCAGCCTAGAAATCTCAACATTTCCAGGGGATTCATTGTCACTAAAATACGAATATTTCACTGTATTTTATGAATATTTTACACATCCCTGAATAAGAAGCGATGTCATCCAAGAATATCAGTATAAAATCAGCATCCAGGAGCTAACCCAGTAAAGGCAGAACCACCTCCTGCCTTTTGCTTCCTGCTCTGTGGATACAATTTTCATAATTCGTATCAAAACAGTCCAGGGAAAGGTGCTAGTCCTCTGTGATCACAGGGAAAGTTAATGACTCGCTTTAAACTGCATTCATCGATAAACATGCTTTTCATTTTAATGAAAGCAAGTATTTTCTTCACTTTTCCAGGATACAGAGAATGCCAGAAGCCCAATCTTTTACGTAGACTACTGTGAATATACAGCCAGGCCTGTTTTTGATGAATTTCCTCATCCTGAGTAGTTCCTATGTATTAAAAAGTATGAGTCAACATGAGCGAAGGTGGCAGAGACTGGGTCCTAGGGCTGGCTTAATCTCTGCAGCAGCAGGGTTATCATCTAAATTTAGACTAGGATTTGGGCAGCCAACAAAGTAATTAATCACTGGAACAAACTGCCAAGGGTGATGATAACGACTTCCACCAAAATGTTTAAACCAAGTGGAAGTTTTGGGCTACTCTGGTAACCCTACACTACACCACTCCTGCACCACTGTGAATGGCTGAGTATCGCAGAGAGAATGTTGCTCCGTCAGTAGGAGGAAGAAATAGTCGCTGGTATGCCCACCTTACTGTCTTCTTCACAAAAGAGTGACAGAGTGAAACCTCAAGTCCTTCTTAGTTTCCTCAACTACTTTACTGCTCCCTCGGGGAAAATGGGAGAAGTAGTTGAATGGTGATTCAAGGATATTACTGGAATTCTTCAGTAACTTGGGTCAGAGTTTAATCACCATTACCAGTGGGTGCCAGGTTGAGCTCATCACATGGCACAGAAACTGTTGGCCAGGATTAAACCCACGCAAGAAGAATTGCATTTGCAAGTAAATAAAATATCATTTCTGGGAGGCAGTTGCCTCAGAGCTGTCTCCAATGGTTAAGGGCATGCACCAAGATGTCCTCGAGGAGAGACCACAAGTTCAAGACTTGAATTCCTCATTAATTTGCAGGCAGCACTGCCTGTAATAGACCATGGCAGGTCACAAACTCCATCAGTTCCTCACTGGTGATGATCTGACTCCAATTACACTAGTTCTTGTCCTTTCCATACACGATTATGGATCTAGAATTAATCTAGAAATAGGAAATCAACAAAAAAAAAAATGCAAAACTTGAGATTCTTTCAAGTTAAACCTCAAGATTCCCAAAGGAGCAAGTCTGCCCCTCGGTAACAGCCTTCAAGGTTAGGGTTGGGTTTACCTACGCATTTAAGTCTTGCACTGTGTTCTCATTTGCTATTATTAGCTCCATTCAGCACTGATATTTCTTGAATGTAGGTGCTTCATCTTTCAGGCCAAAACCCATGCAATTCAGTATCAGCTAAACCCAAACTGACAACAACCCTAAGGCACACAAACTTTAGGTGTTCTGTAGAGAGACACATTCAGATCTTAAAAAACAAGCAATCAGGTAATTAACTAAGTAACTTTTCTCTGGGAAGAAAAGGTCACAAAACTTTATTGACTATACTGACTTTATATTGACTAACAGAAGTCTTCTGGTTCATTTCTATCTGTGGAGAGCATTCAGATGCTACCACAACAAAGACAAGACACTGCACAGAACAGGACTTTTAACAACTTCAGGTGCTTGGCTGTCAGGTTGAATTACAGTTTTTGTTAAACACCAGGTAGTTCTGAGGAAGTTAAAGCCCATAACAAGTGGAGGAAGGAACCTAGGACTCCCATGCTTAACCTGATGCATACTAACTTTCTGAGATTTAAGAGCACAAAGGAACAGCTAAGGAAAGCTAGACTCACCAGACAAAGTGACGAATGGTGTATGCAGTAAAGGTACATATATACTTTTATAATGTGTGTGAAATAAGAAAATAATATATAGTCTTAATACATTTTGTTCCCACCTTAAAGCACGGGTCTCAGGAATATAAGAATACATACACATACTCTAGATAAATACATACACATACTCTGGATGCTTCCAGGAAAAGAGTTTCTTTGTGATCCCAAGAGATTCTGTATGTAAATTTGAAAGATGAATATCCCGTTCCCAATAGACTGCTTTACTAAATGCGATTAGTCAGGAAACAACAGCAAAAAGCAGTGATCTCCAAGCCTACGCTTCAAGAAACTTAACTGTGAAATGGAAAATTCAGTATGAACATTATATTAAAAATTAATTGGAAACAATGAATTATGCACTACTTTTTCCTGTAAAACCTGAGCTAATGAGAAGGCATATAGCTAGACCAAGTGAGAGACAGACTGATCTAAAAATAAATGACTCCTGCTATAACTGAATACCATTTTGAGG
Organism: Charadrius vociferus; assembly: GCF_000708025.1. Taxonomy (NCBI): domain Eukaryota; kingdom Metazoa; phylum Chordata; class Aves; order Charadriiformes; family Charadriidae; genus Charadrius; species Charadrius vociferus. The sequence continues at coordinate 1,230,312 of NW_009649568.1, forward strand.
AGCCCGTGTAGTTCTATTATAGCACAGCTCATTTGAGACCTGTCACTTCCAAGGGGGCATTTTCTTATGTGTTTTTTTTTTTCATATTGCTCTCTAGAAGCAGTGAGACAGCAGAAGAGCCTTTCTGTTTGTGAGGTTTCTGGGCAAACATGGAATCTGCCACAGAGCAAGTACTACAGTGGCTTCCTGGTAGGGTGCAGATGAACTCCTCCTGCTCCAAAACCAAAAATCTTAGTGTGCTACCTTTCCTAAATACGTGACCCCTCAGAGGAAGAAGCATTTTGGACATTTAGTTGTTGCTTCTGTTCCCTGCAATCCTCCCGCGTTTGCACAGCAAGGAGGACAGGAGGAGGAGATGAGCTGCAGAGCTTGTTTCTAATTCACAGGGCAGCATGAGGGCCTACGAGTTGTTTATGCTGTTGGTGATAACCCTCACTTTGAATGTGATTTTAAAGTGCATGGGAAAGAGCGTAGTTACATTTAAACCCTTTTCTTGGGCAAAGGCCACTGCCACCGTGTATGCCCTTCATCAGAGGGCTATGTCTGGAATAAGTTTAAAGCAGGGATAAATTTGTCTTCTATCCTCATTTTTAAGCCTCATCTTACTCCTCAAAAAGACACGTGCAAGGTACAACACAAAGAGAGTAATGGAGGCAGACCTAGGGTCAAACCAGAAATGCTGGTACTCAAGCATCATGGAGGAGCTGAGGCCACAGTCAGTTGGGATACAGCCCAGGAGAGGACAGCTCCATTTTTAGTTGTAATCTGCTATTGCTTAGCAGGAAACTGTGTCCTGGTCGTAGCTTTACCACAGGACACCACATGGGTTTTGTAGCTGGGCTTGGACTCCATTGGCAACGCAGCTTTGCAGCACAGCCTTCACAACAAACAAGATGCAGGAGATCAGAAAGCAGTATAGCAGTTGTTGTAGGATGGCCTGAAATATCACCTTTCCAGGACCTTGGCCACCCTTAAGTTCACCTGTCCTCCACGCTGGACAGGAGTGCATCTTCTGTGTGCTCCTTGTCAAAGCTGTAGGAGCCAACTATTGTCATGGCAACACCTGCATGTGGAGGGTACAATTTAACTCCAGCATTGGGCTCTGCATAATCTCAGCTAGACTGTTGCCTCAGTTGAAGTTCAATCACCATGGCACCAGACAAATGACTTTCAGAGAAAAGCGTCTAGAAGTTGGTACACGTGTCAATTCAACCATTTTGACATTGGCCATTTGTGTGGATTTAGACTGAAAGAAATTTGATTTCTCATAAAAGGAAATTCTGAAAATAATTCCCCTGGCCTCAACTTAAATATCTGATTGGACAAAAACAACGTTTACTTTTGCTGAATTTTGACTATTTTTTCAAGTAAAGACAGGTTTTTTAAATGTGGAAGGGAAGAAGAAACCATGAAAATGTATTTCGGGCAAACAAATAGAGTACTTTAGTTTAAAAATGCTATAAAAACCAACAATGCCTCAAACTCATCTCCGCTAAATGCTTTTATTTTGACAAACAGCCATTTTCTAGGGGAAGGTCAGCCACCAGCTGTGCCGGCATAAGGCAGAACTATGTTCATGGGTCCCACTGCTCAAAAATAATAACTACATCAGTAGCTAGCACTGAAATGAGCAAAGAGCAGGAAATCAAAGGTGGCAAATAACTAAAGAGGAACCACTAGGTCAAGTAAAACTGCTACAAACACACAGGTTCAAGTAGTCCATGTCTTGGATCAGGCAAATAGTAGCTTAAACTTCTAACTCACAAAAGTACGGACAGATTCACATAAGTAAGCTTTTAGGCCTATGCAAAGTGCCATTGATCTCCAACTGGGCCAACGATTTCTTTCGCACTGTAAGGGTTTGAAACAGAAAACCAGATTATGGAAGGAAAATAGTGCACCAGCAACAGTATCAGATACTTGTTTCCACTGGGACACAACAAGGAAGGATATTTCTAAAGGTGCACACAAGCAACACAAAACACTGAATAGAGATGAGCTCTACAGATGCCTTTCAAAAATCCACAAGATTGGCAGGGAAAATGATGGCTTTACTTCTCAAGGAAAGCCAGAAGTTGTGCCCCTCTTCTTTAATCAGTCTCACAGAATTGCTGCCATCTCCATACGCTGTACATCCAACAGTCAGGCACGCTCTTGCCAACACATACGTGGGCCTAGACCCACTGACTCTAGAATTTAATGCAAAGCATGCTTTCAGCAGCAAGAGGCATATTTTTGTGATCTTGAAAAAAAGTTGCCTTCCTTCTGTTCTTAAAACAAATGGGATTGTTCCAGATTTCCAGAATATCAGTTATTTATTTCATAACAATGGTGTATTTCAGTGATGTATGTTTACAATAAAAAATGCTGAAGTGATGTATTTCCTAATTACATTCTCAAAGAATTCACATCCAATATCAGAGTCTGAGTCACCTCCCAAAAGCAATAATAAGGGTCCTCTCCACTAGCCTGGGAGAGAAAATAAGCCCACGAGTCATAAAAAATTATATTTAAAATTCTTCCTGAGGGTAAAGTTCCCTCTTAGGTGGCTCTTGGATAAACGGAAAGCAGCCCACAGGAATCCTGCCGTTAATTTTGACAGTCTTTGGATCTGTCCCTATTGTTTCATTAAAAACTGGAAATAAGTCTTGTCTACTCACATAATTTGAACCATACTGTAGCTATGCAAGCATAATTCACTGCAGTCCAATCCTCCTATGGGGATAGTGGCATAAATTCACATTACGTGAAAGGAACATAATCCATAACTGCATCCACAAGATGGCTCTGACCAGTGTAACGTTATTGATCAGAAAACCACCTGCCTTCCCCCCCCCAACACGGTCATGCACATGGCACAACAGCTGTTCCTCAGGGGGCTTCTTTCCCACAGCCCTTCTAATTTGTGCCTATCACCCGTGAGCATGCACACACAGCTCTTTGGCTTCCATTTGCTAGGTCTCTCTGCTAATCCAGAAAGCCAGGACATTAAGAAAGCTATTAAATACATGAGCAAAAGAAATGGCAAGTAGCCAAAGTATTTCGCATAGACTTGAACTGCTGGTGCTGCTTCTGGGTATGCACTGCCTGCTTTGCAATGGGCATCGTCTCAGACAGATTCTCTAAAAGTAGGGAAGTGTTTGAGTGCATAACAGAGGGACTCATTTTAAAAAACAAAAACCTAGCAATGAAAGAAACCTTGGCCAGCTGACTTCTGATCAAAGCTTGATTCCCAGCTGCTTGCCACCTCCGGCCCCATTCTGACACTAAGAGCATTTCACTCTTTTTAGCGGCACAGAGACATAAAGCAGGTATAAGTGTAAAGTTACCCACTCTTACAGGTGTTCCCGTTGCTTTGCATCGGCAGACATATTTTAATAGGATTTAAGCCCTCCATCTAACTGCTTATGCCTGTGAAACTAGGGTATAAATCACACCCCACCCCCAATTCTGCACAGAGAGAAATGAATGCACTGAATACAAGGAGGAGAGACACCCTTTACCTCTGCTCTCTACCTGCCAAGGCAGTCAACCACATGCAACATTCCTCTCGCATCACATGATTTATGTCAAATTTCTTTTCAAACTAAAGGAAGATTTGGAAATGGGTAATGACCACTGCATGTACATGATGATTAGGCAAGGTGGATAATCATATCCATCTGCAAAAGTGCCATCATTGTTTCCTGGTAACAGGAGAGGAAGACAGGTGACGAAAGAGTGGGGAGCTTGGAAACCCAAGACAGCCTTGCTCACTGCTGGCTCTCAGTCCATGCAGCAGCCTAAGGAAAAGGGTAAGCAATTCAAGGCGTTGAGCACTTACCCTCAGCAGCCTTGGGCCACAAGGGCTTGACTGCCTCCCTCCTACAGTCCATCCTAGATGCCACTAAAGTCAATCAAAATTTTTACCAATGCCTGATGGAATAATTACAAGCCAAAAAGGATGTGAATCAGGAAACAGTTTTTTTACTGTGAGGGTGGCTGAGCACCGGCACAGATTACCCAAGAGGTTTTGGAGTCTGCCACCTTGGAGATATTCACAAGATGCCTAGATATAATCCTGGGCAATCAGGTCTAGGTGATGCTGTTGGAGCAGGAGGCTTGGATCCAAAGACCTCCAGAGGTCCCATCCAACCTCAACCATTTGGTGAAAAGGTGAAGTAGCAACTTTCCACACAAGCACCAAGACTATATGGGTCTTTGGAGCTGAACTTAGCCACCCCTAATATTTTGAACAGAAACATTAACTGGGCATGTACTGTGATTATTACCAAGTAAAGTCATTGTCCCCTTCTCTCTCCCCCACTAAAGTTCAAAGTTGCCTTCTATAAGCTTTAAAGATTGTTTTGAAATAACTAGCCAAAAATATACACATGTTGTGCATAGTCCTACAGATCTTGCAGCAAAGCAAATTATAGGCTGGGGTGAATGAAGGAAGCTGAATCAAAACATATCTCTGTACAAAATGCTTGTGGCTTAGCAGAAGTGGTCTTTTTCTTTCTTCTCATGGTTAAAATATATTGTGTTATGAGCCAGTCTCATGCTAAGAAGCACAGAGAAGAAACCATACTGGTCTTTTAAATAGACAGTTGTGGGACCAAAGCTAATCCACAGAAAATTCCAAATACCTTTGAAATGGAAGAGTTAGGCTGCTGCCTCTCTTCAGAAGTCTGACAATGGCCTCATACTAGATTTTGTCATCAAGATCATAACAGCATTTCAACAGCATTCAGAGACAGGGAGACAAGAAGACATCTCTGAATTCTGACTGAAGCATATTCCAAGAAAAATTAGAAGTTCAAGTTCTACTCTCAGACTGTGACCCACCAATAAACAGGTGCAGCTGCAGATTGCATTGGTACTGAACCTAACCAGATTATTTCAGGTACAAATATTTAAACAGCACAGACCTCAATGCAGGCCAAAACACACTTGTATTTTCCACCTGGCCACAGTAATGCTAGCCTCTGTGTTCGGTCCTCTAGTGCCCTGGCTACGTTGTGATGAGCCTCCAGACAGGGACATTTTAACACCTTAAGTGAATCTTTGTGATCTAAACTCAACCGGCCTGGTTTATCAGCCAGACATAAAAGCAGCTATTGGCAAATAGCAACTTCTATTATGAAAATGGCGTGGATTCTGTTAAGTTTCCACATATCTTCCATAAGATAATCTGTGCCATCTAAATGCAGCTGAGTGCTCAGCAAGTACGAATAACTTTCGTATCATGCACCAAGCTGGAAACAATTTGCTTCCTCTGAGGGTCAGGTATGCCACAAGCCACTTGCTTTATCACTCTCCTATGTACAGATCCGATTTGGTAAGCTGCCTCACAAGGAGCCATTAGGCAACTTAATTAAAGTAGTTGCACAAATCATATGGCCTTATGCTTCTGTCTTGGCATCTCACCTCCTTGCATTCATAGTGTTGAATAGCTGGTTATGATTTTCACTCCACTTCACACTAAAAGGTGCCAGAATACAACTCTAGAAGGAAGCACTAGGGAGAACATGCAGTCTGTTTATTTTTGATAGGCGGGTATTACACACTTCAAGTACTGTCCTTCATGGACTTGTGCAGTACTATATTTGCATATCTTCAGAATAAGGATTTTTTTTTTTTAACTTTAATAAAGTAAATAAAGTTTTGAATATCAAATCTTGTTTTTCTCTGGTACTAGTCTTCTTGGAGCAAAACTCATCCTCTCTCAGCAATCTTCATGTTTTGCTTTAGATTTTTAATCCTTAATAACAGAACTCCATGCACAGTATATCTCAGCGCAATTCAAAGAAGCCAAACCAAAATGAGCATAGCTCAGCTTTAAGATTGATGTCAAAATAATTCAAGTGCTTCAGTATTCAATATGGCTTTCTCAAGATGAACACAGGGAGGGCGAGCTACATTTCTTTTTTTGTTTGCTTGCTTTTTAATTTGTGCAATAGTAGAGCAGATAGATGAGAAAAAGCTTTCTCAGAGCATCTCATGTCTAGTGCTATACTATATAGTGTGTTCATTTCAGAGTCAGCCAACTGGTTTTAATCATCCCAGTAGGAGACCATCTTATTCCTAGCAGGGAAGCTTCGGAAAAAAAAAAAAAAAAAAGAAAAAAAGAAGAATAAAAATGAGAGAAACACTGAGCTGGCAAAGGCACCATTATTCAGATCAAGTTTTGCACTGAGGTCCGTCTATTCATCCATTGCTGAACACTGTCTTGTGGGAGTTGGAGTTTATGCAGAGAGAGAACAAGGGTCACCTCAGCATCCTTCCCAGCATCTCCAGAGAATGTTTTTGCTTTCTTAGGGCTGTGCATGAGCAACTGCTAAACATAAAGTGATAGCCATGTTTGTCTATACGGTCTCACTGCACTACCATCATTAAAGAGACTGCTTTGGGCCAAACTGCAGATTAAAGACATTTAGTTCACAGCTAAAATCCAAAAGCATACTCACACACACACACACACACACACCCCCACCCCACACACACACTCATTTACCAGATAAACATATATTTTCAGAGAGTTATCTTCATCTCAAGGGGTTCATGTGTGCAGCATATTGGGAGAGTCTGTACTGCTCTGGCTCTGGCCACAGTCAAACTCCCGTCTTCCCTCACTTCTGTGTCAGTGGAGCAAGAGTCAGACTTTTCATCCTGAAATGGTACCAGGATCACTGCATCACCCCTTCTGGGGGCAAGGGAGGGTCAGACCAGAGCAAAGAAGTGACAGCAAAGTGCTGTCATGACAGTGGTGACCTGTACCACTAACTTGAGCCCTCTTTAAGCTCCTCTGATTTATGCCAGAGGCTTGGTTGGCCTTGCAAAAGGAAGACGATGACTTTAAAGTTCACTTCAGCCTTCCCTTGAGCAGTTAAACCACATCTTCTGTTCTCTAATTCAGTTGGGGTTTTTTAAGCTGATTTATTTCTCCAACACTATTCACTGAAGGTGAAATGATTTCCCACCCTGGAAAGTGTTATCTCCCTAGCATACCTACACGAGCTTCAGTGTAAGTTTCTACACCCTGTACCTGCAATAATCTTGTCTCTGTTGAAACATCTGAGGCCCAAATTTAGGCTTGAACATGTGCAATAGGAGGCAAAATTTGGCTTCCCAAGTGTGAAATAGCTCAGTTGTCTACTGGCTCAACATCAAAAAAAGATCAGTCTGTTGGAAAGGGTTCATTTTCAAAACTTAAAGTAGTAGGGAGGTGAGGAGAAGAAAAAAAGGAAGAAAAAGAAAAAGAAAAAAAAAGCACTTCATCTTTTTTGCAGCCAAGTATCCATTCATAATGCTCTATTGAAAACATTGACACACATGATAACCTTTTTTCCCCTCCAAAATCAGCCGGAATATTTTTCTGCTAATCTTAAATTTCTTCCCTTTCAGCTTTGTTACTAATATTTATAAAGCATTTGTTGATATAATCATGCCTTAATTAGAATTTACAGGAAGTAATCTCCACCATACAATCCGAATTCAGGTACCTCTGGGAACAAGTGGGTGCTACTTTCTGCGGTTGGCGAGAGTAGCAGCAGTTTTCATGCTCCTTTTCATTCCGTATTTAAAAGGACACCGGCCAGAGCCTCACAATCCTTTAAAAGAAACTAAAACACCGAGCTCATTCAATGAGATTTTAATCTCCAGTTCAAGCAAAACCATAAACTGTTTCGGAGACCCAGCAGGACGCTTGGCTGACATGGAGTGACTGCACCTGATGCCCGTTCTCAGCACAGGCAGCCCCACAGAGCCGAGCTGCCGGCAGCCCACGCCGGGGAGGGGGGCAGCTTTCCTGGGGGGCCCAGCCAAACCTGCACCACAAAACCTCCGCTGACAACCCCAGACATTTGGTTCCAAGCGCAGAAGACATTTTGCTTGCTTGAGAACATGCGTATGTGAACATACAGAGTATTTAAAGAGAATAAATCAACAAGACCCACAACATTCTTATGCAGCAGAAGATGTATTGCTGTGAAGGATGGGAATAGTAGGACCTGTACCCATCAGGCAGTAAATACACCCCTTTTTTACACTACCCTGAGACACTGAGATGCCCCAGTGACGGGCACAGCACAGGAACCTGATTATATACTGCAATGCCAAGTCTTCTATTATCCCTGGCTTCACTCTTCTTCAAGCCTCCCGCTGCACATTCCTCCCACCCATCATAAACACGGCAAGCAAAGCCCAGGGATTTCACTGAACAGAGCTCTGAGTGAAGAGGATAAAGCTATAGGACCTGATTCCCGGTTACATGAAAGCAAAAGATGCCAAAGTCTTAAAGTATTTTGGCAGAAAGCTAGCTCTGCATAACCAAGAATGCAAGTTCTGTGGTTAGTTTAATCCCTGGAATAGCTCTGCAGATTTCTGAGTAATATTGCACAGGGTGAATTTGGCTGTAATTTTTTGATATCTTTAAATTACTTACTGCTGTATTTTCCTTTCTTGTCTTTTATATAAGCTTTCCTTTTAAAACATACAGGAGAATTAAGAAAAAGAAGTATCTATCTGAAAACAGACAGCAACTTCCACTGTAGAAAATTTGAATCCTGGGAGAGAAATTAGTTCCAGTAGCCGCCCAGGCAGTGATGCAGCCCCATCTAGAAAAGACACATCTGCTGCCTCAACGAGTTTTTCAGCATTCCAAAAATCTTTATTACTGTTATTACTCTTTTTATTGCCATTGATTGAGTCTTAGTCTGCTAGAGCTGCACCAGCCCATTTCTGTATTATTGTCACTCTTCTGTGCCCAGAGAAATAATGTCAGTAAAGAGATGGAGTAGAAAGGGGAATTGGAGTTGCATGGATGAGACAGATGAGTTGGAGATATTACAGGGTATTTCAGAAATATTATTTCTTTTCCCCCTTTCTTCAGAGGCTTAGCATCTGAATACTAAAATCTAGCTTAGCAGAGAAAGGAGAGAAAGAAATGGCTTATGATTCCCATATGTTTCGGTACCTTTAAAATAAAGGCATGGTAGTACTTAAATAGTATTAAGCTTCAAACAGCTGGTACTGTGTTTGTTACTATAATCATCTGTCTAATTATATTGGAATGTGACAAAAAAGTAAAGAAGTGGGTTGCTTTGACAGCTCTGCGCTCAGGGCTCCCAACAGGCCACCAATTAGAACCTGGAAAAAGGAAGGAACTTGTAAAAACTAATGACTGCTCAGCAATGGGATATAGACCTATTTTTGTCGTAAAAGTACTCTTTTTTTTTTTTTTTTTTAAATAAGAAATCCAGCCTCCTTTAGCTAAAGCAACTTTCTTTAGGTCACATTCATGAGATATAAACAAAATTAAAGATCTTTTTGTCAGTCAGCACTTCTTTTCTGGTTTTTCAATTATATCCCTAGGTTTCTATAAACATGCAAAACCTGTCATGAATCTTAACGTGAATTCCTGATGATGAATGAAGATATTCTGATTTCCAGAAGCTTGTGATAAATCTGAAGGGTTTAAGTCAGAGGCTCTATGTACATTTGCACAAATGGATCCAATTCCTACAGCATTCAGAGAACAGGTTTTCGATGCACTGATCCAAGCTCTATCCACTGGTGACTGATTTCTTCTTTCTCAGAGTCAGTGACATCTCCCATGCTTAAGAAAAAAAATAGACAAAGTGCTGAGCACTACCAATGTTATTTAAAGAAGCATGCAGCTGAAAAAGCTTAACAACATACAGGATGAGATGCAGAATATGATCCACTAAGGAAGTTAGTTATACCAGTTAAAGGCTTAATCCAGCTGCTCAGAGGCTAATGGGGAACTTTTCCCTCACTCCAGTGCAATTGGATTTAGCCTAAACTATTTTCTCTGTAATGAAAAGAAATGAGCTTTTTTGCCTCTGCTACATTTCTTTTACCACTGCACTGTAGCATCCATATCTTGTCTTTTCCACCACTCTCTAGTTCACATTTTAAAATAAAACTACATTTCCACTGTACAGCATAATAGTATGCGAATTCAACTCTCATTTAGGTGAGGGTAAATAAAGCTTTTCAAATGTTTTCAGAACCTGGTTTTTGTGCTTGTCTGAGTCTATTCCACAATACTTGGGAATTCAGTGTTCTGGTTTGAAATTGCACACAATGTTTTTCCACAGACAAGACTTGTCTAAGTAGTTCAGTTTGAAGTCAAAGAAAGCCAAGTTTGAACGGGCATTTTTTATTTTTAAATCTCTGCATTGAGGTTATTTGTACCCAGCAGCTCTGCTCAGTGACAGCTGCACAATTAGAGCCTCAGCTGGAGGAAGGGCTGTGCTTGGTATTACAAGCCTGTCATTTCAAAGTGAGATGGTTCAAACAAGAACCATTTATCTATGTTCACACACGGCACCACAAGTCATTTTGGCTCCATATCCAAAGGACTTCTTTCGATTTATCGTTTACAAACATGAGTGTTGATAGGGGAGGTTCCTTTTTTTGGTTGGGTGATTGGTTGGTTGTTCAGTAGCTTAACCCTACCTTAGTTAAGACCAAAGGTCCCAATTAAGCCAAGGACTTGTACCTAAATACAACCACTTACATTAGCTCTACACTTCCCCCAAAGTTTAGATGATGGGCTGAAAAGATGTGAACTTGAAAAATAAGAATACGCTTCTGGTTTATACTCAAATACTTTTCAAAAAATACAGCTTATAGGAGTAACTGAACTGATCTTTCAATAAGATTGTTCTATTAACATTTTCTGCCCACTGATTCTTTAGTGCTCTTACTTTCCATGGAATTTCCTTCTCCATTTTGTCTAGAACTGGTAACAACCACACATCTTTAAATGCCTTGTAATGAAAAATGAAAGTAACGGCCTTTTAAAGGTATACAAAGTTGTCAGTACCTTCAACACATGTATTAAAAGAGAGACAAGCTCAAACCGTTTCTCTTTACCAAAAGATACCTTGATCTTATTAAGGCCTCGATTGCAAAGGAAGCCGTACTGGGCTCGCTTCTGAAGTTGATATTCACAATACACATAACTTCAATTTAAAAGTGGCAGAGTGTGAAGAGAAAAAGGTAAACCCACATCAGCTACAAGGCAAACTTATATAAAGCCACTGGGAGCCCCAGGGTGGATCCACTGGGAGCCACAAGATCCTGCAGCTTAACAAGTTGCCACTTGCCGCTGCCTGCCTGGCTGTCACCAGAGATGTGCTGTGCGCCTCAGCCTGGCGTACCCACCGAGCCATGCACATCGGTTGAACTGTGCTTATTTACTAACAGATAATAATCTAGAGCAATACACCTTTCTAATGGCGTACAACCTCTTTTAAGCTTCAGATCCAACCTGCGTGTAAGAGGTTACTCTCTAACTTAGAATACAAGGAACAAAAAGAGACAAATATGCAAAAGGTACTTTTTCCTCTTTACATATACATATGTAGGACTGTATCTTTCCACTAGTCCATCTGGAGATGGACTGATGCAGCAGAGATTTCCATGCAACTAGTTAAATCTTGTTTTCTGTCTGTTTCATACGGATGGATCTGCGCTAAAAAAAATAAATTTGAAAAAAAAGAAATCCATGTCAGAGAGAGAATCTAGTCTGCTGGCTTTCTCTAATAGTGCTTCAGCCATTCAACAGAAGTTCAAATAGCATCTTTCCAGCAGGAAAAAAAATCCAAAACAACAGTGATAAGCAATGCTGCTTGAAGAAATGACAGTTTAGGGAGGGTTTGAGTGCATTTAATGAAAGCATCACCAGAAAAGGTTGACATCTCAGTGAAAGCTAGAGGGAGGAGATGGCGTCTGTGATCCACAGCTCCAAAATGATGGTACCGATGGCAACATCAGGCTGTCCTTAGCCCTGTCTCTGCTGGGGGCCTTTCCCCAACAGCAGAGCTGGGAGTTTTTCAGTGAACAGCTGGGGACAGACTGCTTACAGACATAACCCTTCCTAGTGCCACGGGTCTAGCTCTCCCATATCATAAGCTCTTTCCTTGCTTCAAAAGCTATACAATTTCCATTCTTTTTCCTGTTGCATTCCCCTTCCTACACATTCACTCAATTTTTAATCAATGTAAATACTTTCCTTTTTAAGGCCACATCTGAGACTAGGCCGTGTGCCTCTATTGACATATCAAGGTGGTTATAATAGCACAGATTTATTCTACAGTAGTAAAAAGATCATATTAAAAAAAAAAAAAGTAAAAAAGAAATGCAAATCAAGCTACAGTAAAAAGCAGGTACAGGTAAAGCACACAGCTCTCCTGAATGACCAATTTCATAGTAAGTTGCATAATTACCCATTTCACCTCCTGCTCAACAGCTTTTTTCCCAGCTTGACTTCTTTAGATGAGATCAGCTGTTCATATCCAGTCCATAAACAGCTGGAGAAATTTACCCTGATGTGAATAAGACTTTGTTTGTATAACTGGGGAAAATTAGCCCAATCTTAACTTCTCTGTTAAGGACAGAAAAGCAGACTGCTGGAATAGTGCTCCATGAAAGCTAAATACATATACAGGTGTATTCAAAGTAGTGCATAAATGTGAGAGCCTGTACATAGTCTTTAAGGGTAGATTTACAGTTTAAATCTCTATCTCCTAAAAAAACAAAGACAAAACCTCTATGGATGTGTTCAGTCCAAAGCCATTTGCTTTCAATGTGGTTCATACAGCTACTTTTCATGTTAACACTTTGGTGCCACTGAAAACGTTACTGTCTACAATACTAATTAGAGAGGTGCCAGTAATGGTTTTCTAATTAAAGCTGATTTAACTTTTGTATGTTAATTAGTCTCAGTTAATATAAATTAAATAAAGGAATAATGGGGTCATTTCACATTTAAATCACAGAAGCTTCAAGCATAAGCAGCCTTAGAGGAAATTATCTTGCAATTAAACAGTGTTATTAATAATTGCTTGTTAATGGTAACAGCCAAGCTGTTGCACAGGCCATGCCTAGTGGTTACAATTATAACCATCCACAAAAAAAACCTGAGAGGTAAATTCTAAATAATCCTTTCTCAGGATTTCAACCGGCTTGTTTTGTTTAAATCTCCCACCTTCTTAATTAATGTTATCAGTCATTGTCTGTCAACAAGACATTTGTCTCACAGGGTACTATAATGTGCTATTCCACAATACTGTCCGTGTCTGCATCCACCTGTGTCCTGACAGCAGGAGAACCTCCCTGTTCTCCAAGCTCCTCTCAGCTGCATTTACAGGCAGAAGGCAGTTTTTCCAACATAAAGTAATGTATTCACATGCAGCAGTTAACACAGAATGAGCCTCTAGTCATACTAGAACCCTTAATGTAAAACTACAATGTGAGAACTAATATTAATAATAGCATCCACTGACATTTTTTAAACATCTTTTTGCCTGCACAGTCTCTGTATTAATAGTCTAAATACACAACCAAGCAACTGACACATGCCATCCTCAGAAAATAGACATTTATCCTCATAACAGGCTTAAAGTCTGAAGTTATGTGTGTTTTTTTTTTTTCTGAAGAGGTGGACAGAATGCCTATGCTTCTCACAATTAGGTATGAGCAGCTTGGGAAAGCAGATAAAGAAAAAAAAAAAGGGGGGGCGGGGACAGGACAGGACAGATGGACCTCATCACGTCCAATATCAAAACACGATCTACCTTCACCTGGGCTACAATTTTATTTCAGGACTCTGACAGCAGAAGATTTTGTTCTGTCACACACACTCCCAGAAGCACACATATTATTGTGCATCCAGCACAATAAAAGACTGCACCCCCTAAAGGGTTCAATTAAATTGCAAGCTTCTCTAAAAATTCCCCAAAGGGAAAAAAAAAGGAAAGAGAGGAAGAGAACCTCAAATCTAGAAGACTACATGACTCCCTCAGTAAAGAAACTAAATACATAAATAATAATCATACCTCAAAACACAGGAAACACACTGATAGTAGTATCATGCTATGCCTCTAAGCTTCCTCCTACTTAAGAATCTCAGCCAGCTTTTGTAAATTTTACTAACTGAGCAGTTGTAGGGTAGTTATTGAGAAACCAAATAACTTCCTTGACTTCAGAAATAAAATCACAGATAATACAGTATCCATTCAGGTCAGTATTAGTTGCTTAACTCATTTCAGTACTCCAAATCAATCCCTACAAAAAACAGAGAAGGTAATTTTACTGATGGAAAAGAGATGATAGCCTACCTGAGCTTTCATCTTTGTCAACAACAGTCTGATGAAATACAACAAAACCTCTCATCTCTTCCTTCAGCGTGATCAGCAGTGTGCTCAGCTCAGCTGTGAATTTCTATGCTGTTATCCTGATCTTTAATTACTTAATCAAGCTACTTTGCTTTATATTGGAATCTACTGATCACAAAGTATAATGTTCATCACCATCCTGGAGGTGAAGTTTCCTCTAATGATGCCCATTCAGTGAACCAACACCTGTAAAAACAGAGCAGCACCCATCACACTGGGTTTCCTGATCAGTGTTTTCCTCCTCCAGGCATGAAATCACCGCTACTAAGTAGTCAGACCATATTCAGATGTGTACACCTGTTATAGGACTCTAATGTGCACAAACCAGCCAGAATCAGTGGTAGTACCGCTTCTGGTATTAAAACACTTCAATAATAGGACAGAAAGAACAAAGTAGAGGAATTTTTTTGCTGAACTTCGAGGAAATTGCCATAGACTGCTTCTTCCTAGTAAGTCAGCTTGTAGGCAGAGGGAGAAAAAACATAATATGAAAACTGTTTTCTTGTTCCCATTCGAACTTTTAGAGACTATGGCTAGGGTAGTAGTATGGAGGTAAACATATATCGCTAGTGAGCAGAGCTGCACCACTGACAGAACTGCACCCCTCTACATCTGGCTGTTGGCAGCAGTTGTGTAAATCTGTGTCTTTTTCCTGAGAGACAGATGTTGAGCGCTGCGTGTAGCAGCTACAAGTTGTATTTGTATCACACAATGCTTGCTCCACAAACTGTTTTTGGCTGGCCTCAGGTTCTTCTCTCCTTAAGACATCCCCCAGATCAGTTCAGAGCTCAGTAAGTTAGCATCTCTTATGACACTTACTTTCTTAGTTTATTTTAGGTTCTCTTGTCATTTGAGCCTGTTACCCTCCTTCTCTCAGGGAGGGACAGGGACGGCTACAGATGCACCTGCTCAGAGATCACAGTGCAATTGGATCTGCCATA
The DNA here is from genome assembly GCF_000708025.1 of Charadrius vociferus. Taxonomy (NCBI): domain Eukaryota; kingdom Metazoa; phylum Chordata; class Aves; order Charadriiformes; family Charadriidae; genus Charadrius; species Charadrius vociferus. The sequence continues at coordinate 1,245,442 of NW_009649568.1, forward strand.
TGGGAATTAATCTCTTAAACCTACAGACAGCAGAAAACCACATGAAAATGAAAGGCTCTGAGAGACCAGGACAGCCTCAACTCTTTGAGACCATTTTGTATCCTCTCGCTTTTCCATTTACAAAGTTAGCAATGGGCAGCAAAGGAATAAACATACAATATTGCCATCTTTTTCCAGACCTTCGAAGAAGACAACGTAGAAACCAGATCTCCTGCAGCAGCCTGGGGAGCAGAGGTGGGTTGGCTGGATGCGGCTCCTTCGCCTCACTGCCACACTGCTCGCTGTAGGAGGTGGAGGAGATCCAACCACGGCAATGGCACGGCTGCTCCTGGGGAGCCTGGTGGAGCCAGGGACAGCAAGATGCTGGGCCACTTCTGTGGCTGCTGTTCGGCCACTTCTATGCTCCTTGACATCAGTGTTAAGTGAGTGCAAATGAGCATCACCAGTGCTGAGGGGGAGCATTTCACACCCACTTTGTGCAGGTGTAAATAACTATGCAAAGTACAGAGTAGGGAATGTGGCCCCTTACATCCTCCTGCTATTACGTGTCCAAGCGTTGTATATCAAGCACAGAGGTAGGAGAAAATCCTCCCTTTGTGAAAGTCAGGTTTTTTGCACTTAATGCTAAATCTCGTTAGTCTTCCCAAGAGGTTTATACTTGCTGGATTAATGAGAGTGACACAAATAGGATTTGACCTCTAGTCTATATGATCTACCTTTTCTGGCCTCCCTCTAATGACATTGCCAATAGATCTCTGATTTCTGTTTTTTCTTGTTGAAGTTAGGATTTTGGCTTCCTGAATGGGTGAAATAAAAGAATTGAAACATTTTCAGGGCTTTCCCTTCCACACAGACTAGGCAAACTATAACAACTGCAGCAGCACAGTCCCATTTTACCTTGACCCAAGATCGGTGTGAAGCTGGGTCTTCTAAGCAGTAGCTTCAGAAGACCAGCTATCCGATGAACTATTTCCAAAATTGTATTCAGTCTGAGCTGTTGTACAACACATTCAGTAACCACAGAATAACAAGAGTGCAACGCAAAACTAGTGCACTGCAAGGGTGCAGATGACTTAATGGTAGATAATAGCTCACAGTTTTTGAATGTCTTAGTCTCTTAGTTTTAGCTTAGCTCAACCACATTCTGTCTACAGATTCATGCGTACAAATTATTTCAGGGAAAAAACACAACATGAATAAATACCAACACAGTAGTGTCAGCCCTGGGAAATGGAAATAATACATGGTTGTCACTTCAGAGCAGAAAAATACACCTCCCAATGACTTCATAGGATTATCACTCTCAAAACTCATCATGAAAAGGACAAAAATTTTATTGTTAACTGTCTTAGCCCACATTGCTGATGTTAATACTGAAGTAGCTTAAATAAAAACCCCAAACCATGCAAAACCACAGCAAAAAAAACCTGGGGTGCATCAAAAGAACTGTGGCCAGCAGGTCAAGGGAGGCGATCCTGCCCCTCTACTCCACTCTCGTGAGACCCCACCTGGAGTACAGCGTCCAGCTCTGGAGTCCTCAACATAAGAAAGACATGGACTTGCTGGAGCGTGTCCAGAGGAGGGCCACGAAGATGATCCAAGGGCTGGCGCACCTCTACTATGAGGAGAGACTGAGAGAGTTGGGGCTGTTCAGCCTGGAGAAGAGAAGGCTCCGGGGCGATCTTATAGTGGCCTTCCAGTACTTAAAGGGGGCCTACAGGAGAGCTGGGGAAGGACTTTTTACTAGGGCATGTAGTGACAGGACGAGGGGGGATGATTATAAACTGGAAGAGGGCAGGTTTAGATTAAACATCAGGAAGAAGTTTTTCACTTTGAGGGTTGTAAGGCACTGGAACAGGTTGCCCAGAGACGTTGTTGAGGCCCCATCCCTTGAGGTGTTCAAGGCCAGGCTGGACGTGGCCTTGGGCAACCTGGTCTAGTGGGAGGTGTCCCTGTCTGTGGCAGGGAGGTTGGAACTCGATGATCTTTAAGGTCCTTTCCAACCTAAACCATTCTATGATTCTATGAAAACTCTGCCATGAATGGAAAAAAAATGACATCAGGAAGGCCTTGCAGTTATAAACTTCACATTGACAATAAAAAATCACACTTCTACAGGCAAAACCACCTACAAGTGCATAAGAAGATTTGAGTTTAAGTCCATTTTGGTAACACATTTATGTTTCTTGAAGATGCCTAGCTTGGTGCAAGCAGAAGGAACAGCTACTCTTGCAAACCCTAACAAGAAGAACACCAGCAGCAAGATACACAAACTCGCAGTGGTGGATCTGGCTTTCACAGAGACTAAGCTCCTGCAGAAAGGCCAGCTTTGAAAAGAAGTAGTGTTGGTATCACCAAGGAGCCACTAGTGTTCAGACACGAAGCAGTGAAGTAATTTTCTAGTCCATGCTGGGAGGATTTGAGTCATAGCTCCTGGTGTCCCTCCTCGAAAGCTCTGCTTCAAGCCCTTTTTCATTGGCTGTACTTGTTAATGACGGGGCCATAAATTCAACTAAATTATAAAAGCAATATGTCATGAAAGGTACTGGAAGTGATGGCTGCAGCCTCTGCCATGCAGTAGGTCAGTCACAAAGCAGTGATCTATATGATATATTATGACTATCACTTAGAGAGTCACCCCTGCCCCCGTGCCGAAAACAAGAGGGTCTCACCGAGGCCCATGAAAAGCAGTACAAAATTCAGTGAAGAAATCCCTGTGAGAAGCCCTTGAGTATGGCTAAATAATGATCTTGTTTACCTCATTTAGCCCCAAGTTCTCCAAGTAAGAGCTGGCCATGAAGAGTTCTTATGCTCTCTGATATGCAGCCGGGACAATGTGTCCTGTCTTTGTTTTCAGCCATCAGGCTTGTGTCAAACACACCCTGACAGCTGCAAAATTTTTTGGTGAAAACAATAATTCCACTTTTCCTTTCCATCTGCCTGCAGATGGTTTAAATCTGACCCATCAAAAGGAGAAAAAAAAAAAAAAGGAAAAATAATATTCCAGCTGAGATGAAATTATAACGATTGCTGATTTCATATAAAGAAAATAACAGGTTTGAGATTTGCAATGTCCTTGCAATGATGAATTAAACTCTGTATGGGAGAACTGGAGGTTTTACCAGTTCATCTGGGTTCTCTATACTTCCTCTCAGATCTCTTCAAATCAGCAAACAGCCACATGAAAAATAATCAGTAATATCTGTCATGGATGGCAGCTACCCTTTCTCCTTTACTAAGTAAACCTTTGTTAAAAATCACTGAAATACAGTCCAAAATATTAGAAGGGAATAAAGTCTGAAGGGGCAGATTTGAAGCTTGAAAATCCTACTTAGTTTCAGCGTTCCTGTAAGTTTCTGTATGTTTCATATTTTAAAAAAATATAGTCATTCCCTATTTTTTACCAGCCCCGTGCATTGCAAAGGCTGCTTTGCAAGTGCACGTTGTGAATGATGAGTTTATTTATGGAGAACATCAGCTATTGCAGGTAAATCACTAGACAACTGGTTTCAGTGCTTACTGTCCACAGATCTGATGAAACCAACGCATGCTACAAAGTATCATAAATACAAAGCAATAAAAATAAATTCCTTTCTGCCTAGGAATATGGGAGTGAAGAATGAAATGACATCTCTTGTTGTGCTCGTCTCTTCAGGGCAACACACACACATTGCAGCAAGGGGGAAAGTGAGAAGCTCAGTGCCCTGTTCTGGAGTTGTTTCTGCCTCTGAGTCTCCGTTTGGCTTACTGACGTCTGGGGCTCTCTGCACAAGTAGGGTATTCTGGTCTTTTGGTATCTACTTTCATACAAAATCAACTATTTCTCCACTACAGAAAACAACAGAAAATCAATCAGGCCAGATATGAGGCACAAAACAGCAATTTTTTTCAAGTCATGGGCTTTAACAGTAGCCTCAAAGACTTTACTGCATCATCCAGGTTGGTAGCAATTTCCCATCACTGCAAGTGGAAACTAGTGGTAGACTATATGCCATCAATGGGAGATGTCATGTAGGACAAGAGCTGAGGAAAAAAGAGTTAAGGAACCAGTCACTTTTTAAACTTGGAGAATACAGCATTACGGCATTCTAAAATGCTAGAGATTGCCAGAGTTTCCTGTCCCTGTGGTGTTGGTTTTTTGCATTAGGACACAGATAAGACAGGGATGAGGTTCCTAACAGTACCAGATCTCATAACGATCTCCTCAAGCCTATTCACACTGAAATATCATTGACAGCATGGCAAAAAGGCCAGCTAGGCTAACTAGCAGCAAGGAGAATAAGGAGCAGCAGGTCTCTGTAGGATGCACTGAAGCTATTTCCTTTGCCCCAGTAAACGTGGCTTTCTCTGAGGGAGCCAGAATGTCTCCTGAGATCCTGCTGAAAGACGCTCCCCTTCACCTTTGCCCTTTACCCAGGGCTGTTGTCCCTGCCAAGCACTTCCATTTGCTGTGACTGAAACCATCAAACAAACAAATGGAGCTTGTATTTGTGTAGCACCTTCTGACATCCACGAGCCCAAGTGTCACGGCTTATGGACAGGTCAAACTCACTGTGCACACAGATGCTAACTGTGTGACACAGAGTCGCTGTGCCATGTCTCCAGACATCTGCATTATCAGACAGCCAGAAGTTTGGAAGTTTCCCTTAAGGCAGTGGAACTGGAAAACAAGCACAAGGATAAGGGTGGAAAAAATCATTAAAAACAACAGGTGGCTAAGTCACACAAAATATCCTGTAGAATTCGGAAGCAGTGTGGAGACTTATTGCGCGTAGAGGATGAATTACCCTCTCTGAAAGGATGTCTAAAAAGCAGCACACTGTTTAATTTAAAAAAAAAAATAAATAATGTGAAGACCCTAGTAGTGCTATGGACTGAGCTTGTTCTGGGTGACTTTCTTTTCTTCCTACTGCAGTTCTCCCAAAGTGTTCAGTAGGATCACATGCGTATTTAGCTCTCCCTGGCTAAATAAAGGACTTGAGGCCACAAAACTGTCACCCTTTCCTAAGTAACAGATTCAGTTCAGGAAATTAAGACTCATACACCGGTGACTAATGCTTTTGTCAGCTAGTTACAAAGCACCCGAGGACGGCTGTGAACACTGTGTACTACGTGTCGTCTTTTGCGTTACCTTTCTCGAAAGGCCAAGATCAATCAAACCCAGGACCCATCCGACCTATCATGAAAAGCAATTGCTGTCCGCTGCCCTCAGGGCATGTGCTCCTGCACTCTGTGGAAAGCAGATTTCACCATACAGTAGGAAGTTCTTCACAGAAGTTCAGGCAGACCTTAGGGCATCACATAGGCCCATCCAGCCTCCTCCCTCTTTGTCCAGTGGGAATCACAGAGGAGTTATTATCTTGGAAAAGATACAGATGCTTAAAAAAAGAGGGGATGATGGAAAAAAAACATTACACAAAGCCTCCTCACGTGAGCAACGGGTACACCCCACAGCTGTTAGCTTTGTTTTGCATATTTTACATATTTACATACACAAAATATTTCCAAACATCCCTTTGTTTATTTAAAACTCCATCAGTAACATGTCTGGCAGAACAGTTCCAGTGCAAATATATTCACTGGATGACACTTCCCTGCATTGGTTTTATAATACATCAGGGGTCCAAGGCTGCTGCTACTGAAGTCAACAAAAAAAAAAATCCCAGGTTTCCAAAGGATGAAGAGCTAACTCTGTAATCCTGAAGTATTCACCTTACAGCAAAGGCCTTCAGCCAAACAGTCTGAAAATGAATGAGGCAACACTTCTGAAACAAGGACAGCCAGTACATTAGAGAAAGGGATTTTTTTTGCTTGCATGTCACAGACACCAGTTGCTTATGGGTGGGTGGTGGGGGTGGGATGGAGTGGGACAGAAAGGGTATGGGGGGGGGGCGGGGGGAGGAGGGTGTTGCCTCCTCCTAAAAGCATATTTCAGCTTAAAAACTGGTAGAGTGACACCCTTGGAGATGTTCATCTTCAAGTGGCATTAGCTCCAATTCAGAGAAGGCCAAATGGTTACCTGAGAAAGCATTTAGCCATAAACATTTCTGGTTTTAATTTGTAAGACCTCTTTTCTCTTCCAGCCCAAGCAGCCAGGCAGGCAACTGGGCAGCCCCACTGTCCCTGCTCCCCCTCTGTGGCAACCACACAACTTGAAAGCCTGGCCATGGGAAAGAGCATAGGGCTGGCTTCCCACATACTCCTCTGATGAGAAAGCCAAGAAGGACAAGTGTGGGGGCAATGCTGCTGCTCCACACTGCCTCATTGAGCTTACTTGCCGGGTGGAGCCGGGGTCTGTCCCTCAGAGCCAGGGAATTAACTTCTCCATAAAAGCAAAACAGAAGGAAAGGGTGAAGAAGAAGCAGGGGTAGTTGTGCAACTCATGGAGTTCCTATTCAGCATTGGCTCTGTTGCTCAGCAGACACACAAAGCAGGGCAGAAAAAGCATACCAGCAAGTGGGGAAGATTTTTCCAGACTGTCACCCCAAAAGTGCTTTACTGACAGGGCTCTACAGAAGTCTCCCCGTTGGCTTCTACACAGATGCCAAAAAATAAGTTCATACCTTTTACACTGAGCGTTCAAGAGACTAGGGAGTTTCCCACTGAGAAACTGGCTTCCTTAAAGTTGAGTTTTCTCTTTATCCATCTCCATCAGAAAAAAAAAAAAAAAAAAAGAGTGTTATTCTTAAAAGGGAACAGATTTTTTGGGTTTGGCCAGATATAGAAATCTTTGTTGCTATATTTGGCTTCCAACATAGGACTCTCTGCTTGCTGGTGGGAGGAGGGAATTAGAGCTGGTGTTATTCATAACTAAATGGGCATGAAAAACAAACCACCTCCCTTTGAACTTTGGTGCTACTATGGGCATTCACATAACAAATAATTTTCAAAGCCTGTGATACCTCTGTACATGCAACGGCCAACATCAAAACTTTATTACCCACTCATTTTCCCATAGTGATATACCGTTGCAGATGTACATTTATTGTCCAGGCAAAGACATTGGTATAGTTCCTGGTGTTGGTTTGTTGCTTTGTTTTGTTTTTTTAAATATAATTTCTCACTTGTCTTCAAAGAAAGCAAAAGTGATACTCTGAAGGAAAGACAATTACTGGAAGGCTGTGGCATCCAGTCCCCCTCCTCCTCCCAACAACCCCAAAAAAGAAATCAGCTAAATTAATCGGCATCCCAGCCCAACGCACAGCTCAGCTGTGAGGAATTCTCACCAGATGTCTTGGTCCCCACCCGGCCTCCCACGTCATGCAGGCAGCATAACCCCTCGGAGTCCGAGGTCCTGCCGGGACGACCGGCCCCACCGTGCCTGGTATCTCCACAAAGGGCTGATGGCAACCCTGTCCCATCGGGGCCAGCCAGCCCCAGCAGCTGGCCCCCAGCCATGCTCACCTCCCTCGCCAGCACAGAGGATTCCAGCCCCGCTCCTCACATTTTCTGGGGCATTTCCCCTGCACCAGGCAGGCTGACCACTGCTGAGGACACCTAGCTGGATCCGGGCTCTGAGGGAAGCACCTCCCCCAGGCACAAGGCTGGGACCCCATTTCCAGCTGATAACACCCGGAATGAGATTTATCCAGATGTAACCGATGAGATTCTTGATGGGTGTTATGGTCACCAAAGCCAGGTGAGTGACACTGCTTTACATTAACAGAGGACGTGGATCATCACAAATAAAATCAGCCACGAAATAACGCTTACTCTTGAGCATCACTTCCCCTGCTCTCATTTCTTGACACAATGAGAGCATGTAGAAATAACCCCCGTGAGCACCTGGAAACTCAGACGTGGGATGACACAGCTGGACTCCTACTGTGGTGAGAGCAGCAGAAGTTACAGGGAGAAGAAAAAACACTTCAGCCAGCTCATCCCCTAGCTTAACGCACTCTTGCTTCCCAAAATACAATCTCTTCTCTGTGAATAATTGTGATTGTCTTAAAGCAACAGGGCTCCCACATCTTTTCTCACAGACTACACTGCAGTGTACACAGCTCACTTCAAAGAAAGACATTTTCTGCAATGTTTATCCTAAGTTTTCCATGACACTTAGTTTATACCAATTTTCTGAGTCCTCACATTATTCTGGTATTTTCTGATGGCTGTCACATCCCTCTCTCTGTCTTTCATGCATTAGCCAAGCAATAATTAGGCATTATTTGCTTATTTTTCACTGGTCCCGCATTCCATCTTCACCCCCACTGTCCATGGAGACTGCTTCTCTCCCGGTAGCTCCCAACCCCATTCTATCCTACAGGAGGCTCTTGAACCCAGTCTCAGTAAGAAGAATCTGGTGCTTTTGCACAGAGAAAAAGCACCCTGCTTGCTGCCTGGTCCTGGAAACAGGGCCCGGAGCAGGACGTATGGGGAAAATCCTGCTCATCTCCTGATGCTCTGAAACAGAGTACATCCCATATGGTCAGGATCTTCACAGGATTTTGCAACTAAGCTCTTTAACAGTTCCCTGCTGATTGCGTGCAAGTGGCAACTTTTCAAAAGCTCAGTGCTTGGCCAAAGTTTGGAGGTTTTTTCCCCCGCTCTGTTGGAACAGTAAATGATGTATCTGTGACCAAAACACCAAACCTTCAGCCCTTGAGCCAGAACATAGACATGCAAATATTTCTTAGTTAAACAGTTGTAAAATAATTTTAGAAAGGGCAAAGTTACCTCCTTAGTGGGAAACACTGAACTTTGCCAAAAAAAAAAAAAGAGTAATTTTGACATAAATAACTTGCATGAAAAGTCTCTACTTCATGATTGTCAACCTGCCAGAAAACAGTAAGAAGTGTGTCACTCTAGGAAGATTCAGGTAGTGATTCTACCAGGTCTGATTGTAAAAGAGCCTCTAGTGTTAATGCAATGGAAAAATATATTAAAAAAAAAAAAAAAAAAAAGATAACATTGTAGCAGAAGCAGGTGACAGTATCTAAAGTGGAAAGCTAGTGCCTTCATGAGAGCCGTTTGAAATCCCTTCAACGCTAGGCTTTAACTCCGTCCAGTTTTAGTAGAGAACCAGTTTAGAACGCTTGTTTTACAACGTTGCCAACAGAAGACAAACCCTTGGCTCTAAAATGTAATCTCATGAAAAAAATAGAAACTCAGAATGCTGTAATTTACAAAGATATTTATGAGTTCTTCAGTTGCATAAGAATAAAAAGAAAGCATTAGCTAATTGTTGAGATATACAGACCAAACCGAAAATGCTACATAAAATATATAACAATAAAATTCACATTAAATTATTTATTCAGTAATTAAAACAGTGACACTTTTCTTTATACAAAGCCTCCCCCCCCCCCCATCAGTTTTGATGAGAGAGGCAAAAAGGTTCAATAGAGTTTTGAGGGAAGCAGGGTTGGAAAACAGGTGGAGGGAGAAGAGGGACCCTGATTTGACTGATGGTTTTAAACAGCTACAAACAGCTAGCAGGGAAAGTGCAGCATAGTTCTGCAGATACTATACTAGATTACTGTAAACCTCAACTGCTATAAATATCAGTTGACTATAGGTACTATTTACCTGAGCCCAAGATCACCAGAATCAATTCTGATTCCAATTGATGTCCACCAATGTTGGACCAGACCCCAGGCCACCACGCTGTGCCAGCCAACACTGGACTGCAATTTAGGCATTCAAGGCTGGTCTCAATGCCATCGAAGTTTTCCAAAGACACTGAGAGGAGGAAGCAGTATTCAGGCTCCTGTATGCAAACAGCCATCATTAATGATGCACAGCTGATCCATCTTGAAGTCTTGTGCCTTTGAGCATGTGCATGAGATAACCATGATGTTTTAATTATCCCCATCCCTAAACTAACGTATTGGCAGCTAAAACCATCCTGCATTTCATAGGGAACTCTAGCCCAGTTTTCAAAGGTCCCACCATGGTGTCATGGAGACTGTAGAGCAAGCACAGGGAGAGAGTCACGGACCAAGGGCAGCTAAAACACAGTTTCCAGGGGCATTTCTAATTCCCCTTGGCAACCAGTTCACCCTTTAAGACAGGACCAGTATAAAACTGCCAACAAAGCTTAATTTTAATATGTTGAGCAATGGCTGCCTAACCATCTACATGCAATGCTGGAGAGGATCATCTCTGCTCAGAGTTCACTAGCTCAACCTTTGCAAGAAGATTGCTCCTGCCTCTCCTGTCACAGGGACTACATTTTGACCTTGCTCAGGTCAGAGTCCCTTAGTCATTAAAGGGACATCTTCCTGCATCACAACTGTCAGATTGCGCCCATAGGGCTAACATGTAAAAGCAGTATTTATTTTTAAATACCCTCCTGCTTTACATGAGATTTCTGTTCCAAACAACATGCATCAACTTTTTAAAAAATCCACACACAAACAATATTTATCATTCAAATACCCTTTAAAAGCTCAAAGGTTGACATATTAAAGCCAAGAAGTCAATTTAAAAAATATATTTATTTCTAAATCCTTTATAAGAAATATATGTTGCTGGTCCATTGATATGGAGAAAAGGCTTGTACCTGAAATCAATTAAAAGAATCATATTAAAGAAGATATACTTGTCTGCTGAAAGGCAATATATTGCACCTCTCTACATAAGCCTGCTGACTCCATAGTCATTTTTATAGATACAACAAATCAGGGGTTTTGAAAGGTGGGTTGTTTTTTTTTGGTTGGGTTTTCGTCGTTGTTTGGTTTTGGTTTTTTACAAGTATGGAAAAATTCCATTTACTCCTGAGGTTACAGAGAATGCAATAAAACGCCTATATTTTCTCAGACTCAGAAGAGATTAATTTCATTTCCAAAGGACATGCATTTGAAGCATGAGAGTGGAATGGAAGGAACCAGGTTATAGCTACATGTGTGTATATATATATGTATATAAATATATACATACACATAAAGAATGGTGAGAAGAGAGCAAGACATACACAATAGCCTGGAAGCGGAAAGGCTGGGTACGGGCTAGTTGATCCTAAGTGCAGGTGGGGGGAAATGTGACACTCCCCTCCCGCAACCTCTGCTCTCTCTGAAACCTGTGATGAGAGATTCATCCTCAAAAGCATTTTTTGAGGCAGAAGTAGATGACTGAGAGGAAACTGCCATTCACCGAAGATCTTCACACTATGAGAGGTATCAGATAAACTGATAACTGAATTTGTGTGTCTGGTGAAGAGAGGAATCAGAACAAAGTGCATTTTACTATCGCCAAGTGTGGCTTATTCAGCTCTCCAGAAATCAAACCTGCTGGGTGGTCAGTAGCTGCACTATTCCATTATCTTGTTGGGATGGAAATGCCCAGTTGAAACAAACTGGTATTTGCTTTTTAAAAATCAGTGGAGAGCTTGAACCCTCCCGGTCTTCAAATGAAGACACAAAAATTGACAGTAGATTTATTTCTCAACATTAGTAGGAATAAAATCAAATCCTGGACAACTTAAAGGAGTTTAGTATGTAGATTTTCTTTAAATAAAACAATAATTTCCCCTATGTTCTCCCAGAAATAGTGACAGAGTACATCATGTTTTATAAGTCCTAGCAAAATGAATCATCCACTTTCTTGGGACAGCATCAGAACTCACCACACACAAAAAGAATGAAACAACTCCTTTAGTAATGTGTTAGGACACATAACTTGTCTGTGACCTGATTTTAAGGGCCTTTTTTTCCTATCTGTGGAAACATGAGCAGTCTTAACATTTCTGTTTCTTTCTCCCTGCCATCAGTTCTCCGTAACTGCAACATTGCGAGCAAGCGCTCCCCTCCTCTTTCAAGAGCAAAACCATCGCAGCATCTGCTTCTCATAAGCACATTTGTGCGTGTGTATAAGTGTGCGTGTATATGAGAGAGAGAGAGAGAGAAAGAGACAGAGAGAGAAGTAAATCTGCTGAATTTAACTTAAAAGTTTGTCACAGGGAAGGATTTTTTCTTTCCCATCCTTTGAACTGTAGAACATAGAAGTAGGGCTACTGCTATGCACTTGTGCTTCTACTTTCAAACTCACTTGTCAGTACAGGGGATGGTTAGTGACTGAGGAAAAATGAATTTATTTGACTTTCAAAGTCAGTTGACTGGTACATGAATAGCCATAGACGATAACAGATTTTTATTGGCACTCGTCTCCCAGAGCCTGCAGAGCAACAGGAGTTCCTTCAGCACACTCACAGGTTAAGCAGTAGAAACTGGGTACATAACAGTAGTCCTTGAGGTGGAAGAGGCAATAGCTTCACCACATATTCATCCCCACTACCCATCAACTCAATAAAACAATCCAGAAAGGAATTCTAGTGCAAACTGTGGGCCTGTTTTTTCCTGTCCCATCGTGCTTTGACATCTATAGGGAACAGGAAGAGGTCCCTCATCATCTGAATTTGCAAAGAGGAAGCAATGAACAGACTGCTCTTGCTAGACTTTAAACTATTTCAAGAAGTCAAACACACTACACCTCAAAAAGAAATGTTGCCTTTTCTTTTGCTCCCCTCACCACTCATACACTCCAGCCCTGAATTTCAAATAGGAT
>NW_009649568.1:1257990-1282050 GCF_000708025.1 Charadrius vociferus
AAAAAAAGTTTGGATTTTTTTCCCCTCCCAGTATTCCTAATACTGTCAGAATTCCTAAGTCAGAACTATTATGCTTGAGACATTTCCTGAACTATACTGTCCTGATAAGAAACTGAACTGTGGCAGCTATTACTACGCTTCCTCCTATACAGTTTTCCCATTGCCTTACAAATTCCTTGAAAAATCAAGGAGCTAGCTCCACCAGAGCAGCAATAATATATAGAACTGGCATGAATGTGAAATTTATTAAGAGAAAGAAAAGCTGATGAACTACAAAGATGAAGAAAAAAACCCCACCACGTTTAATTTAGCATCCCAACACAAAAACTACAACCCCACTATTTTAGTAATATTTAAGCATAGTCCATTCAGCACTTGCATGCTGTCTCAAACTTCAAATCAGCAAGGTATACGCTTAAGGGTCTTGCCAAATTGTGACTTAATCTTAATGCCTCCAGTGCCAGCATGTCAAGCCCTCTAACGTGGCAAGGGAGAACGCTCAACACCTCACAGGATCAAGTTCAAAAAGCCTGGAGAGAAGCAGCAGCACAGGGAGGGAGGCCTGAACCTTGGAGTGGCATGCACATCCCAACACTCCCCCTCCCCTTTTCACACACAGATCCATGTGGTCTCCACCTGACAAACCTACATTTACAACGCTCGTTGCCTTAAAATTAAACTGTTTCTTATCTCAGCCATGTGTTTATGCCTTCGTTTCCATTTAGCTGGTTTGCCTTTCAGACAGGGATGTCTGCAGACAGTGGTAACATATATAAATAGGTTATGAGAGCCTTGTGAAATAATACAGAGGGACCCTGGGTGCAGAGTAGAAAGGCAACATCTCCAAGCAATAGCTAGGATCTGGTAACTCAGGCCCTGATCCTGTGCTCAGCCCCACCTAAGCACGTGCTGACACTCACACTGGAGTCACTTGGGTTGGGCATGGGGCCTGACCCCACTCCAGCCCATCGCAGGACTGGGGCTGTCAAAGGTAATCTTGCAGCCCTGACTGCATTGTGCTCACCTTGGCTTCAACTAAAGTCCTTCTTATGCAAGTCAGACCCAAGGCCTGGGCCAGAAATGGGGTTTCCCAAACACCTTGCAGAGTGCTGTGGCTAGACATGGACACGTTGTTTCCAAGTTCAGATTCTCACCCAGATGGCAGCCAAGCCCGAATTTGTGCACGCTGAGCATATGCAACTTCTTAGGAAATTCAAGAGCTGCAGCTGGGACCCCAAAAGGCCCACAGCAAATCTTAGGTTAGACAAACAGATTTTGAAGTCAACAGGAGTTAAAAGTTTCAGCGGTTTCCTTGAGGTGCTAAGCAGACAGATGAGGCCAGTTGAAAACATTTTGTTTCCACAAGTCACACATTTTTATAAAACTGACATTTCTTTCCTGAAAATCGATGTTATAAGTTACCACCCTTGAAATGACTTAGCTGAAAGTTTTGCCTCATGAGTTAAAATAAGAGTATACTGATATTCATAAGCACTATGAGGGCCTGAAACATAACCCACAGGGGTCTGCGGTCAACAGCTTCAATGAATCATGGATGAGGCCCAAACTCATGTCTGATTTAAATCCGTAAGAGTATTTGGTCCATTTTGAAAGAATGGATGGGTTGGAAATGCAGTTCCTGTGACCCCAGGCTTTGCTCCACGCTAAAGTTGTTTGCAAGTTTCTGACAATCAGCGCAGCACAAAGCCACCTTTAAAAGCAAGAAAAGAAAAACACCCTTACTACATTCTAACACCAGCAAGAAAAATATTTGGCTGAAAATTTTGGTGCGAATTACACTTGCTTAAGCTAGAACAAAAGGACAAAAACATCAAAATCTAGTAATGTGGAAACAAGGAAGGTTTAGCTCTTTAAAAAGAAAGGAAAGATAGACATTTGAGGTAACAAAACAAAAAAACCAAAATGCACAGACACATCACAGACATCTAAAAATAGCATTTTATACATTTTTTGCCAGTGCTTCTGAGAGCAAGTTCTTTAAACAGAACTTAACAATTTTACAATTTTTTTAAAAAAAATATGTCATCCTAAAATAGCCCATCAATCCTTACCCAAACTTTCTGTATTTCTACAAAAATAGATGCACAAAGAGCTACAAAATACTGTATTCCTGAAAGGAGGCGCACTGTAGTCAAGGGAGAGTCTTTTTCCTGACAATTGGGACTGTTCATAAAAATATCAAGCTGAACAAAACAAAACACTGTTAAAGGAGCAGAAAGGAGTTAGGTTGCCCAGCTGCAGCAGGCTCAGATGAGGAAAGAAAGAAAAGTTAGGTTTTTGTTTTTTTCCAAACACTGTGGGACCCATAAACGGCCTTACAAACAAAAGGCTCAATAGCAAAACCAGAATGGTTGGCTCTTCATCTTCATGTGTGTCCTTTGCCCCATGCAGGAGAAGTCAACAACTGTTATATCGCCCGCCCAGCTGTGCTTACTCCAGCTCTAGCTGGTCTTAATTTAGCTGAACTTCAGAACCAAGAAGTTTCCTTGCTCTTGTCCTGATGCTGTAGACCTACATTTTAGAAAAGAAAAAAAAGATTAAAATTTGATACTGCTTTTTCCTCCCCCTCCCCAAGCACCTTGAAGTAAGGGTAAACATTTTTGATTTAGGAAAAAAAAAAAAAAAAGAAAGAAAAAAAACCCCACAACTTACCAGCCTTCTGGGCATGTTAGTAACATTGCTATTGCTCCCAATTTTATAGTTTATGTGGGCTAAGCTTAAATGACACTTAAGTTTTAGACTGGCTCAAGCAGTTAGGAATGCTGATAAAATCCTGTGTGCGCTTCTTTGCTTTTGCCTTGTTTGGAGCATGGCATGGCGTGATAAAATCCTCCATCAAAGTCTGCACAGACAATCCAGTACACAAAAGAATAACTTTTCCTGATAGGGACCAACCACAGATCCTACCTCTTTTAGAAAAGGCCTGTGACACTTTAGGCTCTCACAGTTTCTATGGCATTTCACCTTTTGGAGGAGAGAGGAAAAATGTTCCTGCAGCAAGTAAAAAAACCCAAATAATTTCACCTACAGAGTGTCAGATTTTTAGCCAAGAATGGCTAGTGCTTCCACATGGGAGAAATTAATGATTTTCAGCTTGCATTTGTTATGAGTTCCTCTAACATTTATAAAAAGTGAGGACTATCTAATAAATGTGGTGCTATGTTGTGGCTTTAACATTACAGACTTGGAACTTGTGTTATAATCTGTGTTTTCTCTGCTCCAGAGGGATTCAATCTTCTCTAGATTTACACCCAACAGGGAGTATACCTAAAATCCAGACAATAGAGGGGGAGGTGAGGATGAAACTTCCCAAAGAAGATACATTCTTGCTCATTTATAGGGAAAGTAGAAAGGAAAGAGGTGCAGGCACATATTTTAAGAGGTACTAAGGCACTTAAGATTCACTGATTTAAAACCTGCCCCTTGACATTTTGAGCCAAGCAAATCACATTTCATGAAAT
Organism: Charadrius vociferus; assembly: GCF_000708025.1. NCBI lineage: Eukaryota > Metazoa > Chordata > Aves > Charadriiformes > Charadriidae > Charadrius > Charadrius vociferus. Next base: position 1,261,473 of record NW_009649568.1, read on the forward strand.
TAATGTGCACTTCCCACTATAAATCATCATTGTTATATAGACAGCAATGCTCTGCTCTGTGTCATGCTAGATATTGCCCTGCTACATAGTGTACCGAGACCAATGCATCAACTACCCGATCTGCTAAGAATTTAGGGCCAATTTCACCACTAATGTAAGTAGGCACAACTCCAGACTTCAATGATGGTGCAACCACTGAAGCTCCACATTCATTTGACCAAAACTGACAGATGCACGTGCTAAGCATGGATCTCATTTCCATATCTGATCACGTACTGAAACACAAAGGAAGACCTGTATGTTTTCAGAAAGCCTAACAGGCGTGATGGCTTCAAAATCTGACCACCATCTCCTTGTTTCAGGAGTATAAACAGTTAAGTCTTCAATAATGATCAACATTGTTTCAGAGTTGAGCTACAAAGCAATTAACAGTCTCATAAAAGATGACAGCATATGGCTCTATCCCTGTGAGGATTCCCAAGCAGTGTCCAAACACTTGGGGTGTCCAGCAGTGAACAGATGTGGAAAGCAGAGCACACAGGTATGGCATGTCAAACCCTGTTCAGTGGCTTTCTGCTCCATTTCACTTGCACTTGCACCTAGTTCTTTAGATTGGAAAAAAAATGGGATATCCCTCAACTAAAGCATGCCTATAAAAACATGTTCAGAGGCTCTTGAACTCAATGAGGATGTCTCCTTGTTGCTTAAGAGTTACTTGTTTTCCTGGCAGCACCGTTCACAGGCAGAGTCATCAGAAACTGCTAGTTTCCTTCAAAGCTCCCTCAAAGTTAGCGACGACAATTTTGTGTTATTTTTCCCCTGTTGTTTACAACTTTTTTAAACAAGGAAGACAAAAAAAAAAGGGGGGGTGAGGGTGGGGTGGGGGGTAGTTGCACAGCAGAAACTTTTCAGAGTGTAAGGAAGTAATTTAATTTCACCAGTGGAGCACTAAAGGCCACCAGAGGCAATGGAAGCTGATGAGGAGAGAAACAGGTTATATGGCTCCCAGCAGCTTAAAAAAAAAAAAAAAAAAGACACACGCCTGTTAAGGAGGATGTCCACCTGAGAGTAGCAACTGTGTAGGAGGGGAATAACCAGCTGAACAGACACCTTCCTAGTTAAGTGTCTTTGCAACAAACAGAAAACTGTAACAAGGAGGTTTAAGGTATCGTTATTAAGGCTAAACAGCCATGGAAAACAATCAAAAAGACCAAAGTTGCCTTAGTTACAGAACTGAATGTGGAACACTTCCCATGCCTTTTCCTCATTATATTCCCACCTCTTTCATGGCAAAGTTACCTGCAGTCCTAATATGCCATCCACATGCAACCCTGCTAAATAACCAAAAGCTTTCACTTGCAGTCTGTTGCAAGAACATTTTCCTCTTAGCAAAGACATCCTTGCTTGTGTTACATGAGTCATTGCCACAGCAGCACAAACCCCCATCTCTGGGATACCAATATTATAGCTAATTGCCACATAAGCAGAATGCAGGTTCTGTGGGAACACCTAAACAAACATAATGAGTTGGACAAACTTGTGGGACGTGTGTGAACAGTAGCAACTCTATAGAAGGCAGTAGTGCACTGACCACTCAAATTCCATATTCAACAGGACACACTGACCTACGGGCATTTTCAAAAGTGGACTTTTCATAGTTTGCCAGGACCAGAGGTTGTCAATTAATTCACCTAAATTTAAAGTGCATAACTTTGCATGACAAAGGATGTGCACCTCAATTTTAAGATAAACTTACAGCCCACAGACCTGCCAAAATCCTGGTCTGCTTTTAGTGTGCTGAAGCTATGGGAAGCCTCCTCCAGCACATCTGTCCAACAGCAGGACAGGATATCCTCCTAGGCTCTGCAGTAGCAGGGCAAGTTCTCCTGCTTGCCTCCCCACTGTGCTGCCCGCAGACCTGGCAGCTGCCAGCGCAGCAGGATCCAACTGACCACCTGAAGCACCCGGTGGTGAAGTGCCCTGCTCCTGAGGAAAACACTGATGACCAAAACCATCAGCTTCACTGCAAGACAGCGATTCCTCTTCCCACCCCCCTGGTCTTGAGTGCTCAACTCAACTTGTACATCCTTAACTTAAACACGAGGATTTAGCCCCGAGACTGTGGGATTAGGGCTGCTGCAATGCTCTGTAGGTACGCCGTGAGCCTCAGTCAATGCTGGTAGACCCTGACCTTGTTTTGCTTGACATAGGCAGGGCAGGGAGATATGACCTAAAGAGCAAGCATATTGTGCTTATATCAATGTGTTGATATCAATGATTGATATAAACCACCTTTATATTGAGCATTGTAGCTTGGGCACTTCAGTTTCAGAAAGACAGTGCATACCAGCAGCCACAAATGTAACAGGTTTTACTAGACTGTGATGCACACTAGCATTTTCTTTAATCCCACTTGTACCAACGAAGCAGCTTCTAAAAGGGTTAATTTGCAGCACACAATGGGAGGATTAAGCCACATTTAATGGGAATCAGGTAGCAAAATCCCTCTTCATCCTCTAAAACAGGAGCATGTAAGTTCAAACAGATGTGCAAGACAGATCAATACTTTGTTAGCTCCATGAACGGTGATATGCTGATGTCCCACACAATCTGTTCTGAAACATAAATTCCCAAACTACACTGTGCACGCAAGGGGAACCCCCTCTTAACCTTTGAAGTGATCCCGCATCATCCATTCATGAGATCGAATATTTGGCTTAGTGTGGCAGAGATGCAACAATGTATCTGGAAGAGGGTAAGATTACAGCCAGCCTGCCCTGATCCCAACACTATCATTCCATATAATGCAGCGTGAGGAATTTTGCAAATGTTTCTATAATCGCGTGTGACAGTAGCACAAGAAATGTGACCCACAGTAAGTGGGAGGAGGGGAGTAATTTTCTTATCTAAAGGGCTCTGAAAAGCAATGTCTAGGTATATACCAAATCAGCTTTGTTATATAAATCGTCTGAAGCTCATGGAATTTGAGACATTGACAGCTCCACAGGTTGATGTCTTTTATTCTCCAAGGCCATATGAGCAAAGGCTTCCAAAACTGAAGTTTTCTTGCCACTCTGGCCTTACCCTATTCTGGAGAAACCACTTCTATGCCACAGAAAGCCAGTACAGTCTTTTATGTCCTTTAGTTTTGAACCTTTCTGTTGAGATTGCCATCTCACATTAGAGATAAGTGCAATGAAATTCAATGTGATGTGGAGACTTATTCAGTATAATCCTCCCCTGGAGCGGACATAGAGCAAGAAAAGCTTCACCTATACTGGTGAGTTCTGGATGCAACACACTGTGGTGCTTCAGCAGCCCCCTTCTCTCCTCCACAGCACAACGCACCTTCCCTGGGACAAAGACACCATTTGACACGCACACAAAACACCGGGGCAACTGAGCTTCCTCTTTTTACCACAATCACCCCTTGCATGCCTGTCACCAAAGCATTTGCCTCAAATCTACAAGCTGCAGGCAAGTCTGAAAGGGGAGCTCAGAACTTTCCCACCCTTCCCAGCAAGCCTCTGCTTGGAGAGCACAGGAGGGATGAGTGTACAAAATAAGAAAGCAAATAATTGTAATGTCACAGGCTACCATGACCTGCTGTGTTTCATTGCTTGCTCCCTTGTTTCCAAAGCCTTATATACCAAACTGGGGCTGCCCGGTAAGGTCGTACTGTTGTGTTCCAGTGCAAGGACGTTTTGAATAGTCACAAACAAGCGAGACATTGGTCTGCTGAGATCCTCTGTTCCTGCAAACCAGTCATATGTTCCGCCCTATCTTTTCTCCTACAGGAACCCACACATCAGGCATGGGCCAGAAATCAACAGTTCAGGCCTTCTCCACTGCCTCCCACACCAAGCAGACAACTACAAGACATGCAAGCCATGGCTAAGCACTGCCAAATCAGGATCCTGACAAAATTAGCATCCAACTGTACCCTTCCATAGGGATTCTCACAGAGAAGGTAGCACCAAGCAAAGGCTGTATTAGTTCTGTAAGGCAGTGCTAGGACCCATAATCCCTTTTGAAGTACCGTGCTCTTCCAAGAAAAGAGAAAAAAGCACCTGGTTTATTAGACATATCGCTACCAACAAAGCCACGGTAAGCAAACAAACTTGTCCAGCACTGAAACAACTCACAGTCTGGGCTGGACTTATACCTAAGCCAGGTAGTGGTTTCTCCTGGCTAATAATCCCTTACGCAGTTCTCGTCTCCATCCCCAAAAGGTAAGTGAAATACCAGAGGTCTGGAGCCAGACTGCTGGGGCTACTGTCAGACCAGGGGACTCATCCCCCCTACCTGTGGCAGTGATAATTTGCTCATGTTTCAGAAAAGGCAGCTCACTCCCATTATGCAATTTGTCAGAAAGGCAAAACTTGAGATCCCTGTCTTGTCAGATTATCATTTTACACCCAAAAGCCCAAAATGTAATTCCTCTTGTATTATTGGCATGGCTGGAAATATTAATAGATATAAAATTGTCCAGTGTTAAGAAACTTATTACACTTTTTCTTAATTTCTTGAAGCAGCAAATGGCATGGTATTTAGAAAAGATTATTGGTTCCCAGTTGCTATTAGGGAAGAGAGAGAGATGTGTTAGGTTAGCTCAGTTATAATCAGTATTTGGGTTTGTATTTTTTTCATATTTAAGACACAGCATTTTTTTCTCTACCAATTCTTTGTTCCCCTGCACACTGATCAAAGCAAGGCAGTGCTTCTCACACATTGAATCAGTTAGAGCTATCAAGAAGACAAACAGATACGTCAAGGAAAAAGGAAGAGAGATGCAAACCTAGTACTTCTTTAATAAATAACATAACGTGTTTAAGAAGTACTAATCTGCAAGGATTGCCACTGGTCAGATAAATACCAAGCGGGAAAAGGAGACCTTAGTAGTGCATATGAGCTCCAGGATGGGTGTGCTGGAAACTGTTAGTCACCCATCACCTGATCGCAAGCAACTATGAACAGTGAGGGCTGCCAGACTGCTCCTAACTCCGAGATGACCGCCTGACAGTCAAAGCTTGCAGATGCAGATGTAGTTTGTGGAGGCTGTCCTATGGCTACAGACCCTGCAGTAAAATGAATCTAATTCACAGACCTGTGCCTATACACTACAGAAAGTTTAGTTTGATGGCGAGCACGTATTAACCAGCATCTCTACTCTCTATGTGACACCTGGATACTACACAGGAAGGAAATGCAGATCAGTTCCAATTTAGATGAGTAAGATGCAATCCTCCTGTACTGACAAGTTATTAGTTCAGTCCTCATTGGAGCTATATTTTGGTGAATGCACATATGAACTAGCTGAACAAGCTGGAAGCTTCCACATGGACTTTTAATTAACCATTTCCCACAAGATTTAAACAAAAAAAAAAAGCCACGTATCATGTCACAACTCATTTGGCTTGAATGGGACCAAGGCAGACAAAGGTCTCTCAGCAGAAGGCAGCAAGAGCTGGATGTTTCACAGCTCATCTGCCCTGACAGCAATTTCAGGAGGGATTCCCACCTGGAAATATATTTGGAGAATGCTCTGAGAACAAACCCTGCTTCAGCTGCAGGGAGTCCACTTCTTTGCTCGAATTCTTCCTGCTAAAATAACTCACAGACACAATCAAACCATCTTACCTGTGTCAAACCCAAAACTTGGCACAATGTCCACTGTTCCATGAAAGGCTCCAGCCCATGCTGAGGTAGCGCTGGTGACAGCAGCGGGATCTGTCTTTGTCACGTCACACTGGGGAGCAGGAATCCTGGCTGCACGGACTGAAGGCATCAGCAGGGACCCATACCGGGGGTCACGGTGCGAGCTGGGATGGTGATGGTGCATGTGTGGATGAGGGTGATGGCGATGCATGTACACGTCATGCATGTGTGCATACGAAGGGCTCACCTGAGATGCTAAAGGATAATGCCAGGATTCAGATGCGGCAGGGGGAGGAGGTGGGGCAGTCTGATGAAGGCCGTGTCCTGGCCAGCTGCTGGGATCTGGTGTTGGGAAGGTGCCTGGTGCAGTAACAGGGAAATCGGGGTGTACTCCACTTAAGCATGGTGGAGGGGGAGGCTGATAAGAGCTGGTCCAAAATGAAGTTGGGAAACTGCTCCTTTGGCTTGAAATTGTTGAGCTTTCTGGTAGAAAGGAGAGAAATGAAGTATGACTGAAGATGAACAACAAATTTAATGACAAAAACCCCACAATGATTTTCTACTCTCTGAAATTTCTAACACTGAACTCAAGCTTCCTCAGCAATTACAGAATCATAGGACAGTTGAGGTAGGAGGGCACCTCTTGAGATCATCTAGTCCAATCTACCTGCTCAAGTGGGCTCACCTAGAGCAGGTCGTCCAAAACCATGTCCAGTCAGATTTTGACTGAGACCCAAGCTCCACAACCTCTCTGGACAACCTATTCCAGTGCTTAGCCAACCTCAACAATTTAAAAAACAAAAAAATAAGTTTTTTAAAAAAGTGTTTTCTTGTGTTCAGATGGAATTTACTGTTCTCTAATTTGTGCTGCCTCTTGTCCTGTCAGCAAGCATTGCTGAGGAGACCCTGGCTCCCCCATCTTCATTCCTACCCATCAGGTATTTACACATATTGATAAGATCTCCCCAAGAAGACTTCTCTTCTCCACGCTGAAGAGTTGCAGCTCTCTCAGGATCTTGGTACAGGAATTATGAAGAGAGGCTAACTCCTGACCAGACCAGAACACATCATTTAGAAAGGCAGCTGTTCTGGCTGTAAATGCTTCTGAGGACAGAGAACCAGGTCACACTGCAGAATAGGAGACATTTGCCTAAAGGAAGAATACCAGATCTTCTTAAACTAATTGCAAGCTTAGATATGATCTTTATCCCATCAAACATGCTTACATTAGTCCCTTATAGAATACATGATGCTGCCCTGTACCCAATAGGATCACACAAGCAGAAACATCCATGTAACTGAAAGAACTTTTTGCCAGAAAGAAAAGACTTGCTGTTTCTTACCGCTAGGGCTCAACTTATATTTAAATGGATTCCAATGCCTCTACATTATGAAATCACATTCTAAAAATGCCTCTTTTGGAGCAGTTAGTGTTTTTGATGTGTAGGAAAGTATTGGCATCTCCATTCTCACAATTCTCTTGCCAGCTCATGTTTGAAAGTACTGCTTCATGCAATATGTCTCAGCTCAAATAGGGTTTTTTTTTGGTCAAAGATGGAAACATAAAAATACAGGATTTCACCTCTGATGACAGTCATAACAACAGGCTACAGAAAAATAAAGCCAGGGAAGTTTAATATTTGACGAGGTAAGGAATCCTCTGCTCCTCATATAACATCTACAAAAATATTTATATTATTTTTTTAAAATGGCCTTTTGTTTTGCTTTGTTTAATAAGCAACTGCAATGAGACTTGGGTGAAACACCATTGAGAATGAACAGATTCTTCAAATGCTCCTGCCTATGAACTTTGCTTACACAAAAATATTTTGGAAGCAAGAACTGTGAAAGTGTTTTCCAACTGCATCACTAGGACACTCATATATCTGTTTTAAAAACCATTAAAATCACAGAAATTTTTCCATACATCGATTGGCTTTGATTTAGGCAGAGTATTGAGCCTGCTTAACTTCTGATATTGGAAATAAACTTTGCAAATGCACTATGGAGAAAAGTAGAGAACTCTTTGTGCCAAACTGCTTCAGAGGCTGCAAGCTTATCTAGCAAACTGTACTCCAACATGGTTTTCTTCAAAAGGTTGCTTCTTTTTTTAGCAATGTATTTCTATTGTAATTCACACTAGAAGAAAGCTTCAAGTATATAACAGAAGCCTCACCACCCCTCTGAAACTGGTATTGTTCCTTGCTTGTAAATTGTTCCTTGTTACAAGGGATTAGGCTGAGGTAGACAGTGCACATGGCTTACAGTGTTGGCAGCAGGGCTGACAAAAAAAAAAAAAAAAAAAAGCAAAAACAAGCTTCTTCATGTCCAGTCTGTTGTTTTCCTCACTGCTTAACAGAGAAGCACAGCTTGACAATGCCTTGCCAGTATTCTGGAAAATTAATCTCTGTAATCGAGAGTTTTTGGAAACTATCTGGCTGTTATCTGCACGGAAAAGCCCTAAATCCAAACCATCTCACTTCAAAAAAGCACAAAAACCCACAAAGTATCTGCAGGACAACTTTAATACCAGGAGAGAGCACTTTAAACCACTGGATTTGCCAATATGAATTCATCCCACATTGCATACCAGCTTGCCTTTACCAATCATGCAGAAGGTCTAGGCCACAGAAAACATGTTTGGTTATCTCCATTTTTCAAACCCAGGCACATTTCACAAAGCCATTATGGCTGTCAGAAACTGTCATGGATCAGCGCCCACTGGGACACCACTGAGTGCAGAGGCCAACCTCACTGGTCAAGGTCAAGTCATGTCACTGGACATAGAGAGTCCACCCAGGTTATACAAACATGCAGGAAAACTTCATCCACTCTGAGTGCTCACAGAGGATGCTACTAAATATTAAGTGTCCAGCAACCCCCATCAACAAGAACCATCTCTGTTGAGCCATAACCCCCAACCACCACACATTTCCATGGCGTTTGAATGCTCTCCTTTCCTTTCCTCCTGTAAAACAGCGAGCACAACCAACTGTCTTTACAGATACCATCGTGTCAGACACCTGGCCTCTATGGGACATGGCAATGGGGAAACAGCCATCTCAGCACTGTCCTTGAGAAAAAAAATAAAATAAAATAAGCTGACTAGCTTCCACAGGCTTTCAGAAGGTGGGAAGAAGGCATTTAACAAAAATTGTCTGCCAAGAAAGATACTACAGTTACCACAATTTCCTATTCTAAGTACAGGGAGGCAGGGAGATGGCAACATCTCAGATACCACAAAGTGGTGAATAATGCAAATGTTCATGGTGGCTGGCCAACACGCACTGAAAACATGCCAAACCGTATATACTATAAAGAAGACAATGTATGGAATATTCTGTAGTACAACATTACTTCTCCGTTAAGCCAGGAGGGGAAAAAAAAAAAAAAACCCACACCACCAAAAACCACAAAACCCAAGAAAGAAAAAATGCCAAACACTTCCAGCTAGGGAAAACATGTTGATAAAAACACCATTAAGGTAACGTTAGTTTCAAGGTATCATTAGTTTCATTAGCCCCTGCAAAAGATTTCAGGTAGCTGCACCTATAATTGAATATTCAAAGTCCATATTACTGGACCCTGTTGCAGGGAACTATGTTGTATTAAAAGTCAGTTTTGCAGTTAATTTTAGTCTAACTGATCAGTATTTTCAACATAAAGAGGACAAAAACTTGTTCTTTTCAGGACAACAGGCTCTATTTTCTATACACAAGCAAAATCCTTCCTCAAAACAAAAAACCCCACCATATCACATTAATGATGAAATCACAGTTTGCTCTTCCATCAGGACACTAAAAAAAACCAAAACCCAACAAAATTAAAAGAAAAAACAGAAAACATTACTAATCTGTCCTTTCAGGTAAAGGAGAAATAATGCAGTGAGCTGAGTAGCCAGTTCATGCCTACACACTTTCCATTTAAATCTGTAGCTTCCAAAATAGCCATAGCGAATACAAAAGCTTTTTTTTAATATTTATCTTTGAGTAATTTATCGACAAAAATTCTGACTGCCTATGAAGGTTATTAATTAAAGATCTTCAACCTATTGTGTCGTGTCAAACCAGGACATAATGTTATTTTAAGTTCTTTAGGTAACTAGATACAAATTCACATCCATTTGCTGTAACAGAGTATCTTTGACAACTGAACACGAACCAGAAGACCATGATGTTAGCATCACTCCTGTCGCACTTTTTTCAAGCAGGCATGTTTCAGAAACTCATTTGGGCCTGATAAAACTCTTGTTGGCTTCTCTCCTCTGGCAAAGCAAACACCCTCTGCTTTCCCAGCATCCACAGCGCTGAACCAAACAGCCCTGCCCAGCAGCCTCCCCGGGGATTTTCATACGGCTTCAGCAGGTGCAGCGACAGCAGAGGGCATATCCCCTTACTTTATTCCCGGAAGACTTTCAGGACACACAGACCTCCGTTCCCTGCCGACGGCACGGGGCACGCCAGGTCAGGAGGCAGCACGGCTGAAGAACCCTTATGCGAGGCCACCCTGTCCCCTGCAGAGCCCTCTGGGGAGGGCTGTGCAACCACGGGGGGAGCCAGGGAAAAACAGCGGGGTATGTCTGAGGCCAAAGAGAAGACACACAACCCCACCCATGGGATGTCTCCGAGCTCATCAAGAGGGCTTGCTGTAGGCATGGGGTCTCTGGGGACAGCCTTGATCCCATCTCTAAAACATTTATAGCCTGTCTGGGCCATTTATAAATGCTCCAGTCTCCTTTTTAGAAAGCATGGGTTCAATCCTGCTCTCAGTCAAGTCGATGGAAAATTTCCCATTAACATTAATGGTCCCGGCTCAAGCCATAAATTCCTCTAGCTCCCTAGCCACTTCTGCTGACCTTTACTTAAACTTCCTCGGATTTGTCATCATCCTTCTGGAAAGCAAGTCCTTCTGTGCTATTTTTCTCTTCACAGTGGTTTCCAAAAATCCCATCTCTCTTTATTATCTGTGACTTTCATCAATACACTCTCACCTCAACATCACTGATTATGAAGTCTACTACCCCTACAAGGATCCTCATGGTATCGCTCTCACTGAACCTGATGCAAGGCCATTACTCACAACACTTAGTTCGTATCACTTTGCCAGTCCACATAAGGACATATCAGAAATAATGCAGCTGTGCATCTGAAAAACTACTCAGACTGCCACAGTCAACAAAATGGAAATAGCGTCTTGGCCAGCACGCTTTCTCCAGCCACCATTTTTGAAATCTTTACTGTAAGGTCTACCTAGGATATCCATCGAGATCTGCTCTTTGTTACATTGATCATGCTTATATGCATTACGAAACATGAGTGCTATGGCAGTATTCAAATGCCTTGCAGCACCTACCACATGTTTACTCCCTGCTCAGAAGCAGAGTAGCATCATCCCCATTTTACATGTGGGAAACCAGTCATGATGGCCGTATCTCACCCATGAGTTCTGCACATGGGCAGCCTGCGATGTACCACACACCACACGGCTGCAGCCACGCGGTCCCGGGCTTGCACCCAAGCCTGTTCCAGCCTGTGCTGGCTCCTCCCCACCTGGAAAGCAGCCGTAGGCAAATCTTAATCGCCTGGCAAAGTCGCCCGAGAAAGATGCGTGGGTCTCCTCACGGCCAAGGCCAGCATCCCAATCAGCTTTGCTCTTGCCTCACAGGCCAAGTTTCACACTTGGAGCTTAAGAATAAGCCTCCAACCTTGCAGCAGACATTTGCGAAGCCACATGAGCTCTGCTCAGTTCCTTCCAGGCCTCAGTGGAGCCATGGGCTATTACAAGAGAGGGAGATGCCTGCTTCTTCCATGCCTTTGGTGCCTCTTTCCTCCTTTAACACTTCATATCACTCAAGCCCAAGAAGCTCCTTGGTTCTTTCAAATTTGAGGAGGATATTTCCACCTCCACAGAGGAGCAAAATTTCAGCTGCAATGCAATACGAGTTACCACGACACAGACCAAGTAAGCCACACCACAGGGAGCAAGTTACTGCTCGTCTTACCTCTCCACAGAGGACTTAGTCCTGCCTTGCTCCTGGTAAGGGCAGTTTCTGGATTGAAGCTACTGGCTTGGCTCAAAGCTCTTGAGAAGTGTTCATCCACTACTGAACCAATGTCTCCCTGGAAGTAAGTGAAAAGGACGCAGCGAGAGTTAAGGTACTCCATCTCAGCAGGCTGGTCTTTCTCATCCTCCTCTTGCTTGCTGGGAAGGGTCACTTCCAGAGACTCCTGCATCTTGTTGTATACAGCTAACTTCTTCTGGGATTAAAAACAAAACAAACAAGAGATGTATCACTGATGGCATTCAGTGCAAGCTCAACATCTGGTTTCCTTAAAGAAAAATAACTGAATACATTGAATATTCATTTCATAATTACAGTTGGAATACAGAGATACTTTGCACTGACATTTCACAAAGGAGAGATTACCAGCGCCACTTAGAGTTTTTATTCCTCGCGCACAGATGGGCCTGCTTCTCAGGCACGTTTCACAACCACAATTTAACGGCAACAGCTTTCACTCGATACCTTCCAAGTAAAACAGACAGACTCTAACAATTTACTCCTTGCTCCCACCTGGAAAGGATATTCCCATCAGTAAAGGCTACAGAGGTTGAGTCCAGCCCTGCGGAAGGGTGGCCAGATACACAATGTCTGCTCTTCACCCGTCAAGCTGAACACACACCGGGTTTTGCTGGCCGTGATCCCCCAGTCCAGAGCACATGGCCTGCTGGGGTTCCCCAAATTTACTTGTTGCTGAAGGCGTAGGGATGGGAGAACTTGGTGCTTCCTGAAAAAATTTCTGCTGTATTATAAAAGTCCACAAAATACATTAATTCTCACTCACCGCCAAGAAAATTTTTATCAGAGGACAACCACCTTGGGGTGGCAAGTAGGATTTGGGGGGTGGGCAGGGTGGTTTGAGGGTATTTTTTTTTTGGTTTGGGGTTGGCGTGGGGTTTTTTTCCCCCCCTTTTCCTTTTTACTTTTTATTTTTTAAACATCAGCTTCTGGACAAAAGGACAAAAATTCAAGTAATAAAAATTAAACACGTGATCTAGGGGAAAAGGGGGATTGACAAGTCTGCAAACACATGCAAAAAAATCCATCCCAAACCAAAAACATAGAGAAGCATATAAAAAAATAAAACACATACAAGCCATCTGTGAACGGCTATTTCAGAATCTTCTCTCTCTCTCTCAAATCAAACCTAAATGTCAAAATAAATGTGTGTGAAGATCCATTTTGCATGGAACATATTTTTCAGATGTTCCACTTTACAACTGTTTTCACAGAAAAAGTATCTCCCCATAACAGTCAAGCTGCAGGAATCATAGCTTTTAGCTAGCTAGCCTTTTCCACAGCTGACTTTACACACCAGCAGCCTCAGAAACCCAAAAAACAACTACAGCACATATGTAGAAGTATTTCATAGCTTTTCTATAGAATTACAGTTTGACTTATCTTTTATGGTTTGCTTGGCAACGCTTTAGCGCCATCAGAATCTCTTTAAGTTTACAGCCTTTTCCCCTTTTTCCAAAGTTGAGCTGAAGAAAAAGTTAAACAACTACACAGTCTATAAAGTTACACTTATACAACGAACAGGCTTGTCTGATTTAGAAATAATTGAAAGTCATTTTCTGATCTTGTGTGCCATCAATATATTTTACATTCTGTGCTTTCTAAAAATCATGTAAACTGATACAAATTCTCTAATTATGATACAAAGTAGATACTCTGGGGCTAATTCTTAATTATGAATGGTTATGAAAAAAATGGTAAGAAAGAGCTATTGACAAGTGGAACTAAAATCTATAACACTAAAAGCTCATAGAAATTAAGCAATGTTTCTGACATTACGGTAGGTTGACTGACAAACATAGAACAGCTCAGTAATATCTTTAATTCTGATGTTCTTACACAAACTGCAATGAGGGATGTAAGCAATTTTATTTTACAGTTTGGGATATCTAGACAATGTTCTGGAATTCAAATAAATCTGTGATTCACAAAGCAAGTTATATCGTGTCCCTGCTTAGCACAGTGTTACTTATTTAGACATACAGTTTTATCCCCAAATCCTAAACTGTGGGATTCACTTTAAAAAAAGAATGAACCAAAGATGGAAACAAAATTAAAACAGTTTTACTAGAAATTAATTGCTAAAAGGAAACATAGTCTGAGGCTCTGAAACCAATTTTTGCAAATGCCAAATTTGGGGTGACTTATACTTTTTTGTAAATGCTTTGCGTCTTCTTTAAACAAAGAAAGAAAAAGTCTACTAACATTTCTTCCTGAAATGCTTACTAAGAAATCACTCATAGTGATCTTCATGGCTTTGCCTAAGTAATTATGGAATGATGAGACCTCAGTAAGACAGAAGTGGTTACAACAATATTGCATATGCAGGAGATATATGCATTGGAAATGTGTAACACATCGACTTCAGTGACTTGATCGTTCTTAAAGATGCACCATAACCCAGATCCTCTTAAAAATGCAAGAAAAGTTTTTAGGGAGGAGGGTGTTTTTTTCATTTTTGTTTTCGTTTTTATGTAGAGACAAAGCATGAAAGAGAACCTTTATAGAAGTTTAAATAGATATTGATATGTTACATCATCTCAGGCTCAGTGTATATGCCACACCTTGAATACACGCGACACATTTAAAAGTTAACTTCTATCATTTTTGATACACTATCTGTATTTATACTGTGAGTATGCAAATACATATACAAGCATGCAATTATATACAGAACCACAGCGTTTAATACAGCCCCTGGCTTGACTTGGTTATCAGGAAGGAAGTCTTTCAATGTTCCTATATAGAGACTGGAGCTCAGGAAATTAAAACTTATCTCCAGAGTCGCTTCTCTGTGCAGGAATGTTCCCCCTTCCACAGCCTAAGAATCTAATTCATTTTCCATTTCAACTCTCTTCCCTCCCCTCCAGTCCATGGACAGTCATTACAAGGTATTCTGAGCACTTGTTGGTTTTGTAAACACCAAATCTGACTATTTTTTTTATGTAAAAAAAAAAAAAAAAAAGATGGTGGTACTGATGGACAAATACAAGGCCTTGTGTACAAACTGAAGTATTTACAGTGAAAAGTTGTATTTTGTGGTGAGTTTTTTTGCAAAGGATGAGAGTCCTAAATTAAAAGACTTTTCAAAACTGCATCAAGCCTGTGATCACATACAGACCTACTTAATTTGTATTTCAGGAAGAAATTATCAGCCTGGAGTTACAGGACTCTAAGTAAGACACTACAGTGACATAAAGTGACAAGAAATTTTCCTTGTATGCAATGTATATACATCCTTTAATAATGCTTTTTCTCACCCTAACTCCCTTAAAATACCCTGCCTGCACACGAATTCTGTCTTACTTGTTCTGACCTTAACAGTAATCTTCTCATAACATTTCTGACTGCACTTGGGTGAGTGGAAAAGTATGCAAGATCATCAACTGCTAAATGAATTTGTCCCACCATCATGGGGTGGGGGGTGGAGGGGAAGTAAAACAAAACAAACAGGAAAAAAAAAAAACAGGTTAGGTTTCTGACAACTAATCTGGGCTAGCCAAGTTTCACTCATACTTTTTTTTCATACAAACAGTTCTGCAATATATTTAAGCAGCCACACGTATCTGTAAGATCTTTACAAAAAGTATTTTCTGACCAAACACAATGTTATTTCTTCCCTCTGTTCAAATCTCCAATACTTTAATATCTTTGTGAATTCCACCTCTCTCTTCCTTAAAAAACTAGAGACTGAGGTTAAGCAGTCTCTGAAAAACAAAACAAAACAAACACACAAAATCTTGTCTTGGCCAAGACCCAGAATAGAGAATTAAAACTCAGCTTAGCATACTGGGAAATAGGGAAAATCTAATGTCTATGGCACCTGATGCCAGCTTAGAGAATAGACCCAAGTTCATGGCTGAAGGATGAATGGTACAGCCTCTGGGTAAATAATGCTGTACAGCATAGGCTGCATTCAGCTGAAACCAACATTATTTCTGTTATTTCATACATTCACAAACAGGCTCTTCCAAAGAGAATTTAAGCTCTTACTGCAAGTTGCCTAACAAAAGGAAACTAAAGGTCAATAGCAAATCACCACTAATAAGGCAATATTAAAGCGAAGGTTTATACTGGATAAGTATCATCCTGTTTTCCGGAGGAAGAATGACTAGTTTTAGACCAAGAAAGCATATGGTCCAAAATTTCACACAAAAAAAAAAAAAACCAACCAAAAAACCAACCCACATGTCTTGAAGATGCCTGTTATTTTCTGACATACTCTACCTCGAACTGAGCGAAATGGTTCTCATACAGTGAAATTCTGGCCACATTAAAGCCAATGGCAAAAGTCCAACTGACTTCAAGGGTCCCAGATCTCACCCAGGGTGTCTGGTAGAAATGTCAGAACATTCCTCTTCACAAATTGAAAAAAAATTCACTTCCAGCTGAAACCAGCTAGTAAGCAGCAAAACAGAAAAACAACAACGCACAGTTGAGAATGGAGAAAGTTTTAGTTTAGCCAAGTTTGAATCAAAAGTTCAGGCCAGCTCTTATTTTACATATAAGCTGGTTGCCTATTCCTCCAACTTATTATCTCCATACATGCCATCATACAGCATATGGTCCTTTATGTTCCCAAGCATGAAAAGTCTGGTGTGCCTGTGGCCACCTGTTACAGATTTTCCATTATGAGAGAAAGAACAGGAACCAAAAATAAAGAATAACTACACTGAGGAAACACTATATGACCCTATCCTGAGAAAAAGGCTGTCATTTGACATAAGCTTCTGAGAAGGAATTTCAGCAACAAACTCGAGGCAAATCATGGACAGTCCTTCGTTTGTGGAGCTGTCTGCCAAGCAGGCTCCTATTGATAACACAGAAAGTATTCAAGGAAGAAGACAATTTCAAGCAATCAGAGCATGGAATGCTGGGCCTAAAAGCCGGTATTTACAGCATGCCCTGAAAACATGAAATGCTAACTTCTACCCTCACAAACGAGCAAGATCCCAGCAAAGCCACACGCTTGCTTGCAGGTGAGCCCCTGGATTTGCAGCAGTAGAGCCTGGAGCTCCTGCTATGCTCTACTGATGGGGGCAAGCTGTAGGAAAAGAATGAATTTATACATTTTTTTGCTGTACATCTAAACAGAGGGGTACCATTAAAGTCTAAAGCCCAATTTTTATGTAGCTAGAGGAAGATCAAATAGAGTTCAGTCTCAATCAGAACGACAAAGGAAAGCAAGCCAAATTTTTTATATCATCAGTGTCCCATGGGATTAAACAAAACAAAACAAACCAACAAAAGTCCCCACATAGGGCAAGACTTAATCCGGGTTTTACATCCTGCAATTCTGACAGTAGCCTTTAAAGGTGAGTTATATAGGTCTGATGCAGTTTCCAGTGAAGTCAGTAGCAGGACAACCACCAGGCTTCAGAACAAGCCCAGAGAAAGCACCTGAACTATAAAAACTAACCGTGAAGCTTATCTTCTGCTGTCATCTGCTGTGTTAGATACTGTGGACTGCCACACAGTACCAGCAGTATAATAAGCCCATCCTCAGAGCTATGAGCATGTGACACGGAGAACTTTACTGAAAACTAAGTTTCAGTACGTGAATTAGGGCTTATCTACAGCCAGTCAACACAATGTTACACACAACTCGTCCTTGTCTGCAACAGTGTTAGTTTGGAAGGAAGAGTTGAGTTAGTGACCTAATTTGCTAATGGTGACAAGCCCTTATCTGGAAAAAGTCTGTCTACAGCACTGCCAGCAGTAAGTCTGACTTGAGCATATCACAACTCTTTTATGCAAGACTTGATTTAGCAAGGACGGTGTTGGCTTAGCTCGCTACATCTACATACCATGGAGAAATTCCAAAACTACTCTTTACTGTAACTTCCCATTTCAAAGGTCTTAAGATGAGCTGCTAGTGAGTCAGGGTGAATCCTACCTTAGCCTCAGCTCTGCAGCTTGCTATACCTAGACCGACAGGGCACGACAAGCTGGCACGGCGTTTCTTGCACGCCAAGAATACAACAGGATTCTTCACCGATTATGTGTTTCCAGAGTCTCTTCAAATGAGCAGCTCCGTTACACCCATTCCTCACCCAACCCATAGAAAAGCCCAAACTTACTCCTACGGCTGCACAGGCCCCCAGGAAAGCAGGCGATGAAGAGACTTTTAATTTTGCCATTCTGCAAGACTCTACATTCGCGCAGGCACGGCTCCTTACCACACACAGGAACGCGTTCTTATTGTAACACCGGCACACACTCGCTCTGTCTTTTGGCAAAGGAATATGGAAACCCCGATTTATCTGTAGAATTATGGCCACACCCCATTTTGATCAGTTCCTTCTGGCAGCATGTGAGCATGTGTATATCCATACTCCACTTACTTCCCCCCAGCAAACACCCTGGACTTCAGCAATCTCAAAGATCTAAGGTGCTAAGCCTCCACTGCCATTAATATTCAGTAGGAATTCAGGCTTCAGTCCACTAAGCGCTTTAAAAAAAAAAAAAAATCCCATCTAAATTAATTCGCCAACAAGTCCTTTCTTGGCTACGGACTGGTGAAAGCTAAGCTTCCAGAAGTTCTGCATTGCTGCGCTGATTTTAAGGGAATAAAAACTACAGACACAGAAACGTGGGATTAACTTTAGAGTGGGGTAACTTTAAAAAGGCATGATGGACCATCCCCTAACAAAACAAAAAAATAGTAGTCACATCTGCACAACCCCCGTACATGCTAGTCCATCATTTAAAAGCAATCCAAGAACTGTTATTTAAAAAAAAAACAAACCAACCAACCAAACAAAAACATTCAAACCCCTTTCACTGCAGAGCAGTGACTCAATGCCAGCTGCTTGCTGGAGACACTTCTCCCAACCCTCACCTGCAGCACACGACCTATAGAAACACAATGAGGTTACTTCTCCCAGAGAGACACCGCGGGCCAGAACCTATAGGGTTCAAACCTATACATCTGCGAGAGCAGCTCCACAGCTGAGGAGCTTGCTTTGCTCTTTAAAGGATACAAAACTGCTACTGAAAGCTGGCGTCACCAATTGCATGTTTGTGACAGGTTTATTACAAAAAAACTATGAAGATGCACAAGTTTTAGTCAGAATAAGACACCTACATCTCCTTGCGCTAAGAAGGAAAGGAAAGGAAAGCCAAGAGGGGCTTAGCACAGAGGAGCTTTCTCTCTCGGGAAACAAATAATTTCACTGGGTACCAAAAAACAGCAGATTAGTACAACGACACTGAAAAATGCTTCAAATGGATATTTTAAGAGTGAGCTCCAGTTTATGAGTTCCAATGCAGAGCTTTATTTTTGAGTTATCCCACTAATTCATCTTCCCTCACTGTTATTTTTAAACCATAGTTTTAATTCCGGCAAAGAAGAACATTCTTTAAAATGGTCATCACCCTCACGAAGAGCACAGGAGCGTTTTACATGTTGAAAACATGTAAGAAGAAACAAAAACCTGGCAACAGATTCTTCATCCTTCTTCCCTATGGTCTTCACCAGTTGATTAAATGTCCCTGACAGGACAATTCTGAAGAAACAGAGACTTGCAAAATGTCATACGTTACCCCGAACAATAAATCCTTCCACTACGACTACAGATGCATGAGGAGTTCATTCTTTATTTACTTTATTTATTTATTTAAAAAACATTGGATTCAGAGAAAATACATAAAATTCTCTAAAGTTTGCAGCTGCTAGAATCAGAGGGTGCAACATTCTTGATACAGCAACGAGTTTTCCAGTCTGACATTTGATTAGTTTGTGAAGACCCTCCACCTCCAAATATTTCAGGAGAATTGGTGCAAGCATGATTAACTAAACCAAATTGTCAATAACATGTAAGATAGCAAGGCTTAGAATGTTTTTTGGTGGTAACAGGATTTATTGTGCTGGCCACAACTCATAAGCTTTATTGGCTCAGCAGTGCTGTCTGTTTCTTGCCTTGCGTATCTACCTTCGCTTTTCTTAAATAGCGGAACCGAAAAGAACACAGTTTATTTAAAATGAAATTTCGAGAAACTTTGGCATTTATTAAGGCGCCTCTGGGCCATTTCATATATGATGCCGCTTTCAGCTGATGGAGAAACTTCATGATTCTGTTTAAAAATAAAAAGCAACTGCACCGGAGCGTGACACAGCTGCTAATGATCGTTTAAGAGAACTTTCACGTACTATGTATTCTACACTCCAGATCTAGAAGAGAAATACAGTCAATCGCCTACGGAGTTAAATGCCAAAAAGTTCACCAAAGTTTCAATTGCAGTTTTCTACTTTGAGGTCTCTTAGTCAGAGTCAAGTAATTCCAGATTATTTATTTATTTTCCCTCCAAATCATGCAGGCTAACAACCGGAGCTCCAGATATTCAAATACAAAGTTCGTAACTAAAATTACTGAATAGATGGAAGGTTCTGCAAGCCGCGACCTAGATCAGAAAAGAAATAATAACGAAAGCAGACTGCAACAGACAAAACTCACAGATTTTCCAGAGCCCGCGTTTACAGGGAAAAATGTGAGCAACCTGGAAAAGTTTGCTGGGGTATCATTACTGCAAACCCGCTCCCTCTCCCAACAATAAAGAAAAAAAAACCCAATAGCACGCGATAGGAATTTTAATGTTTTAGCCCGTATTCGTGTCTCCCAGGCAAGTTGATATTAGGGGTCACTTCCCATGTACGGAGAAAACAATCTTCGTGGATAATAATGATAAAACCTTATGGAATGCAGCAACAACCAAAAAATGTATTCTCAGATGACTACATTAGGGCCAAGTCAATATTAGTCCCACTTCACCCACGCACTGCATAGTCTAAAAATGCTGTCAGCCTGATAAGAATTTCCTGATTCACTTAAAAAAAAAAAA
>NW_009649568.1:1283004-1285600 GCF_000708025.1 Charadrius vociferus
ACCTGCACCCACCACCCCTCCTCCGCGGAGCTGCTGGCGGAGAGGGGGAAGAGCTTCGGTGCCGGGTTTCGGTCCGTGAGAAGGCTTAAGCGGCGTGGACGCTCCAGAGTCAAGTGTCACCTGCGTCGGATACGATTCACCTCCAGAGGGATTCGTCCTAGAAATTCATCTGGGAGGAAGGAGGAACCCGCTTGTCCCGTAGCAAGTGGCAGGTTGGATGCGTTTTTCAACTAGCCCAGGAAGTCCCTCTTCCCCTTCCCACATTTGGTCTGCAATGTTAAAAAAAAAATTAAAAAAAAAATAATCAATTAAGTGCACTGTGGCGTCGGATACGATTCACCTCCAGAGGGATTCGTCCTAGAAATTCATCTGGGAGGAAGGAGGAACCCGCTTGTCCCGTAGCAAGTGGCAGGTTGGATGCGTTTTTCAACTAGCCCAGGAAGTCCCTCTTCCCCTTCCCACATTTGGTCTGCAATGTTAAAAAAAAAATTAAAAAAAAAATAATCAATTAAGTGCACTGTGGGACTTCAAAAATACACGGAAAACCAGGATCTGGTTGTAACGGTTCCAGCCCTACTCAAATATATTCACGGCCTACCTCTGTACAGACATTTTTTGCCTGTGAGCCGCCCCGCTGCAGTCCCGCACTTGAAGGCTTTCGATACCATTCCTCACATGGAAAAGACTACACGTACAGCTTGGTGGCATTAGCCCAGCTTATGAGCCTGGGAACGACTGCACTTGTTTGCTCTTGGTTTCTTTTCATTTGGCCTAAGATGAATTATTCCAAGTTTCTTTTTCAAAAAAATTTGTCTTGAAGTTTACCTCCACTTACATTTAATAGTGGCCAAAAATTGAAGCCTTCAATCAAATGTTCTAAATTTATACTCTCTCTTCTCTCGTATATATATACATACAGACACGCATCTTCTTGGCCAGAACAGTTAGATGA
The DNA here is from genome assembly GCF_000708025.1 of Charadrius vociferus. Taxonomy (NCBI): domain Eukaryota; kingdom Metazoa; phylum Chordata; class Aves; order Charadriiformes; family Charadriidae; genus Charadrius; species Charadrius vociferus. The sequence goes on from NW_009649568.1 coordinate 1,283,957, forward strand.
ATACACAAGGTTAAAATAGCTCTGTCTGACCCCAGTAGGATTCCCTGTTTATAGAAAGCATTTCTCTGAAACATTCAACTGCAATACTTTGAAAAAAGATCAGATTTCCTGCAGGCACGTTTAATATTTTATTTTATTGTTTGTTAAGTTTTGGGCATGCGGATTTTAAGGTAGCTACATACTTTTTTAATAGCGCTCTGGTAATTTGTTCCTGTTGCATTTTGTATATCTACCTAAATGGATTCAATCTTAAGCATTAACCTCTGCAGTCAGTCAGAAGTTTCTGCAAGGCTACAATATATATACAGCATACGCTTTGCTATACCAAACGGATGGGTTTCTTCGGGCAAACAGAAAATCCAAGTGCTGATTGCTATCTACAAATCTTTGGTCAATCTGGGCTCTATTAATTTCAGAAATCTCTTTCCCCTCATTTCCTACCGTAACAAACGCGCCTGAGGCTGAACATTATCCCGACAGCAAAGTTTGCAAGAGCCAGTGGCCGTCAATCGGCAATAACAACAAGTGCCACCTTCTGAAGATGGCTGTTCCTGGACACAACGCCTGATCCTGACCTGGAGCTTTTTACCGAGCGCGCACGGCGGCTGGGCTGCCTTCAGGCATTCCTCCGGCCGCCCTGTCTCCTGGCACCCGGCCTCCTCGCGTTTGGATGACTGGCTGCGATCCACCCTCGCAGATCCTCTCAGGGAAGCTGTGCTGCTTGCCGCAGAGGATTGTGAAACATGTTTCCTGTTTTAGGGAAGATGTTGTTTAGCACCATTCTGTCTGAGGTAAAATGCTTTCAGATGCAATGGCAATAAGGCCCCATGCTAGTTTATTAAAAAAAAAAAACAAACAAACAAAAAAAAAGAGGACAAAAAAACCCACCCACCACACAACCGAAACAACACCCTCCTACCCTTAATAACAGCAACAAAACAAGTCTGTAAAAATCACGAATAGGAACAAATTCTTTCAATACCAATTGATTGGTTTTAGGAGAAAATCCACTATCGGTCCTTAAAGCAGGATCAGGCCAAAATAGAAAATGATTTATCGTCTACTATGCTAACACGATATGTTGAGGTGGGAGTACATTAGTGATCATTTTACATCCAAGTACATGAGGCACTTGCAAGAGATTTATAGATGTGCTAACACAGACACCACTGTTTTCCACGGGATGCCAAAACGCTCCGATATTCAATTAGTGCACACCCCTTGTTATCAGATCTTGCCACAGTTCCTATCAGATGCCTTCAGGCATGATACAGTGGCATTATACATGATGTCAAAAAGCAGAACAGGACCATTATCAGGCAGATGTTTGACACGATGCATCATGTCAGCCAGCCAGTGGCACGCAGCCATTGCTGAAAAGGATTTTGACATGATACAGTGTGCCAACGCTGTAGCACAAAACTAGCATGTTCCAAAAATAGGGACAAATTCACCTCTGGCATAAGTAGAAGTAACTGCAGTGACTTCACTAGATTTGCATCTGCTTATGTCAACAGTGAGTTTGGCCTGTAATCTGGAATTTATAAAAAAGAGCAGTAAGTGGCTGCATTTTCAGATATTTGTTATATTGCTTTCTACTCCCAGCATTCAAGCATCATGAGACAGTTGGGGTAAAACTGCCTC